>NW_019154876.1:0-9731 GCF_002288905.1 Enhydra lutris kenyoni | reverse complement strand
CACCACTGCTATTCAACATAGTACTAGAAGTCCTAGCCTCAGCAATCAGACAACAAAAAGAAATTAAAGGCATTTAAATCGGCAAAGAAGAAGTCAAACTGTCACTCTTCACAGATGTTATGATACTAATGTGGAAAACCCAAAAGACTCCACTCCAAAACTGCTAGAACTTGTACAGGAATTCAGTAAAGTGTCAGGATATAAAATCAATGCACAGAAATCAGTTGCACTTCTTTATACCAACAACAAGACAGAAGACAGAGAAATTAAGGAGTCCATCCCATTTACAATTGCACCCAAAACCATCAGATACCTAGGAATAAACCTAACCAAAGAGGCAGAGAATCTATACTCAGAAAACTATAAAGTACACATGAAAGAAATTGAGAAAGACACAAAGAAATGGAAAAATATTCCATGCTCCTTGAGGAGAACACAGGCAGCAAGCAACCTCTTCGACCTCAGCCGCAGCAACATCTTCCTAGGAACATCGCCAAAGGCAAGGGAAGCAAGGGCAAAAATGAAGTATTGGGACTTCATCAAGATCAAAAGCTTTTGCACAGCAAAGGAAACAGTTAACAAAACCAAAAGACAACTGACAAAATGGGAGAAGATATTTGCAAACGACATATCAGATAAAGGGCTGGTATCCAAAATCTAGAAACAACTTATCAAACTCAACACCCCAAGACAAATAATCCAATGAAGAAATGGTTAGAAGACATGAACAGACATTTCTGCAAAGAAGACATCCAGATGGCCAACAGACACATGAAAAAGTGCTCCACATCACTTGGCATCAGGGAAATACAAATCAAAACCACAATGAGATACCACCTCACACCAGTCAGAATGGCTAAAATTAACAAGTCAGGAAATGACAGATGCTGGCAAGGATGCGGAGAAAGGGGAACCCTCTTACACTGTTGGTGGGAATGCAAGCTGGTGCAACCACTCTGGAAAACAGCATGGAGGTTCCTCAAAATGTTGAAAATAGAGCTACCCTATGACCCAGGAATTGCACTACTGGGTATTTACCCTAAAGATACAAACGTAGTGATCCGAAGGGACACGTGCACCCGAATGTTTATAGCAGCAATGTCCACAATAGCCAAACTATGGAAAAAACCTAGATGTCCATCAATAGATGAATGATAAAGAAGAGTGGTATATATACACAGTGGAATACTCTGCAGCCATCAAAAGAAATGAAATCTTGCCATTTGTGACAACATGGATGGAACTAGAGAGTATTATGCTTAGTGAAATAAGTCAATTGGAGAAAAACAACTATCATATGATCTCCCTGATATGAGGAAGTGGAGATGAAACACGGGGTGCTTGGGGGATAGGAAAAGAATAAATGAAGCAAGATGGGATCGGGAGGGAGACAAACCATAAGTGACTCTTAATCTCACAGAAGAAACTGAGGGTTGTCAGGGGGAGGGGAGTCGGGAGAGGGGAGTTGGGTTATGGACAATTGGGAAGGTATGTGCTATGGGGAGTGCTGTGAAGTGTGTAAACCTGGCAATTCACAGACCTGTACCCCTGGGGATAAAAATACATTATATGTTTATTAAAAAATTAAAACAATTAAATAAAAAAAATGGGCAGAAGACATGAACAGACACTTTTCCAAAGAAGACATGCAAATGGCTAATGGAGACATGAAAAAATGTTCATCATTAGCCATCAGGGAGATTCAAATAAAAAACGCATTGAGATACCACTTTATACCAGTTAGAATGGCCAAAATTAACAAAACAGTAAACAACATGTGTTGGAGAGATTGTGGAGAAAGGGGAACCCTCTTACACTGTTGGTGGGAATGCAAGTTGGGGCAACCACTTTGGAAACCAGTGTGGAGATTCCTTAAGAAATTAAAAATAGAGCTTCCCTATGACCCTGAAATGTTCTTTTATATGACTGTCTCCTCATTCAACAGGTTTCCATTGAAATAACCCTCATTAGAGTTCTTCCCTGACCACACTATCTGTGGTCCTTGTCTTAGTCTGTTCAGGATGCTACAGCAAGCTTCCATATACTAGGTGGCTTATAAACAACAAACATCTCTTTCTAACAGTTTAGGGGATTGGAAAGTCCAAGATCAAGGCACCAGCAGATTTTGTGTCTGCTGAGAATCCACCTCAGGTTTATAGATGGTTTATAGATGGCTACATTTTTGCTGTGTCCTCTTATGGTGGCAGGACAGGGAGTTCTCCTGGGCCCCCCTCCTACAGGCTCTACCCTCATGACCTAATCACCTCTCAAAGGCTTGACCTCCTAATACCATCACATGTGGGATTTCAATATTTCAAACATTCTGTCTGTAGCTATTCTTTCCTTCTACCCACCAGTTCCTCTATTAGATCAATTAGTCTAATTAATCTTCAATTAATTAGTAGTCAAGTAATCTTCACCAAAGCAAGAAAGACTAGCCAAAGGCAGAAAGACAGTCCCTTCAACAAATGGTTGGGAAAACTAAACAGCTACATACAAAAGAATGAAACTGGACCACTTTCTTTTAGCAAACATAAAAACAAACACAAAGTGGATTAAGGATCTAAATGTAAGACAAGAAACCATAAACATCTTAGAAGAGAGCACAGGCAGTAATTTCCCTGACATCAGCTATAGCAACAAATTCCTAGGTATGTCTCCTGAGACAAAGGAAGTAAAGACAAAAATAAACCATTTGTGGAGCATAACAAATAGCATGGAGGACAGGGGGAGTTAGAGAGGAGAAGGGAGTTGAGGGAAATTAGAGGGGGAGGTGAACCATGAGAGACTGTGGACTCTGAAAAACAATCTGAGGGTTTTGAAGGGGCGGGGGGGGGGAGGTTGGGGGAGCCAGGTGGTGGGTATTGGAGAGGGCACGGATTGCATGGAGCACTGGGTGTGGTGCAAAAACAATGAATACTGTTATGCTGAAAATAAATTAAAAATAAATAAATAAATAAATAAATAAACAAACAAACCATTGGGACCATATCAAAGGAAAAAGCTTCTGAGCAATGAAGGAAATCATTAATAACACTAAATGGCAACTGGGGTACCTGCGTGGCTCAGTCAGTTAAGCATCTGCCTCCAGGTCAGGTCATGATCCCAGGATCCTGGGATTGAGCCCTCATCATGCTCCCTGCTTAGTGGGGATACTGCTTCTCCCTCTGCCTCTGCCTCTCTTTTTCTCTGTCTCTCATAAATAAATAAAATCTTTTTTTTAAAAAAAGGAAAGAATATGTTTAACTATCTGCATCAAGTCTCTGTCCTAGAGGACGGAATGAGGACCCAAAGAATAGGGCACCTGCATTTACTTGGACAGATACATTTCTGTCCTGAACCAGACCCCAAGCCTCAGCACCTCCCATTCCCTGTGCCTGTCTCCATCTCTCCTTACCCCTCCAAGCACTCCTCTGAGCAACTCACTCCATCATCACATCCTCCTGTCTTGTCACACATCTTTCTCTACCTCCCCCTTCTTTTCTTCCCTCCCATCTCAGTGCCCTGGTTTAGCAGGTTCTCTAGGAGATCTCTACAAACTGAAAATCTCATTTGGGGATTGCTATCAAGTACTAATAGATCCTCAAAACAAGAGAACATGTTTTTAAATACCCATTTCTACTGTTAATTTTCTTTAGTGAGTTTGACATGTTACTCTACCTTTATTGCTCCTCAGCTGGAAAATAAGGGGTTTTGTATGAATCCCTTTAGGAGTTCTTTTAAGCTCAGACTTTATTTAGAATTTGAATACTCTGATTAGGGAATAAGGTTGTGTGTGTGTGCGTGTGTGTGTGTGTGTGTGTGTGTGTGTGTGTAGAGGAAGGTGTATGGGAAATTTGACTGAGATGTATTACTTTTCTATGTAAATCTGATTTTCCTAAATCATTACATATTCATGCAAAAAGGTATGATTATCTGAAATGAAATTGTTTTTACATACAGATTGCATCACTATTTAAGGCTACACAAACCATTTTTAAACTGGTTTTATTCTAGGGGAGATGCCAAGGCCTGTGGCTCAGAACTGTCATTCACCTGAACAAGAGAAAAGATCAGCTCAAAAGACTAGAGGATGACTTCAAACCTCTAAGGCCCTCTAGCTTAGAGGACTGGCAAATACACTGAGATGCCTCTCAGTCAGCAGACATGAGTGTCAGAGTTTCCATCCTCAGCTGTCTCTGATAAAGTTTCTTCCCTTCATCTACCTTTGGTCTACTAGGCAGTCAAGAGGCCTGGAACATGACACCCAGGAGGAAACTTTGTTTGACAGGTGCTGTGTATCCTAACATATCTTGGCTTCTTCACTCCTCATGTATAGCCATCATAATTTTCCACTGAGCATTGGAAGTGAAGGGGCCTGACACTGCGTGGGTGTACTGATTTCATTCTAGACATTTTTATGAAGCCTCACAACAGTGCTGTCCTGTCAGTAACCCCCTCCTCCACTTTGCTAGAGATATACTGACTTTTACCTGTTCTCAGAATCTAGGGTGACCTGCCATCCAACTGATTATATCCCTATCATAGAGAATTTTGCTGTTTACCTGGTAGAAAAGAAGGAGTGAGCTCCTAGTCTGAGGCTCGGCTGAGATGGTTTGTATGTCCTCTGTCTGGTGTCATCTGGGCCTGTTCCTGCAGCTCTNTTGTATGTCCTCTGTCTGGTGTCATCTGGGCCTGTTCCTGCAGCTCTAACTCAGGCTACAGAATTCCGGGTGACATCACTCTCCTGTTCCGTCCATCTTCTGGGACAGCTGGGACACAGGGCTTCTCTCTCCTCATGGCCATCCACCCTCTAGTACTTTCTACCACAACCTCCACCATGAACCCGACTGCAGGGGAGCTGCTTTTTCCAGGATGCTCCAGTTTCCAAGGCGGTGAAACCAGAAACAGCAAGGCCTAGACACAACACTTCATGCAGTCACTTCTGTCCCACTCTGTTGGTCCAGGTCAGGCACAAACCCGGCCCAGAGTCACCATGGAGGGCACTGCCCAAGGGGATGAATGCAGAGAAGGGTTATAGATGGGGGCCATTCTATCATGATATCCCAGAGAATGAATGGCCAGTGCCCTAGCCAGGCCCCATTGTGAGGTAACTGGTGCCTCCTAACACAGAGGCCCTTGTGCTTCTCTTGTCCCTGCAGGCCCCACTGCACTTCTCTGAGTCCCAGTCAGGTTCTTGAGCTCTTATAGACAACCTCTCAGGGCCTCCTGATATTTCAAGTTATAACGGGGTTGACTCATCATGGAGGAGAAATATCGATGCCTAGACCACCAGATCAAAAAGTCTTCATAAAGGTGGTCATTATGGATTCTTACTGAGGTCAGGCAATGACAGAACATCCGTTCAAAGGCCTCAAAGTCTGCCATTTCTAAATGCTACAAAGGCCCAGGCAATATTCACTTTGTGGCTGAGACGAACGCATGGATTGCACAAGAGTGATCACCACAGAAGCTTAGTTTCTCCTAAGGTATCTTAATAGACACCACCAAAAAGTCTCACTGAATGCAGCCTTCTTTCTTTTATATATATATATAGAGAGAGAGAGAAAGAGAGAGAGAGAGAGAAAGAGAGAGAGAGAGAGAGAGAGAGCGAGCAAGCATGCACGGTGTTGGTGGGGGCAGAATGAGGGCAATAACACAGGGAGAGGGAGAGAATCTTGAGCGGACTCTGCTCTGAGCATAGAACCTGACATGGAGGTTGATCTCCCGACCCTGAGATCATGCCCTGAGCTGAATTTGAGAGTCAGAGGCTTAACCACTGAGCCACCAATGTGCTTCACTTTTTAAAAACCTTCTTCTAATGCTCAGTACACCCCCTACCCCCCCACCCCAACTGGGGAAATCACTGATGAGTGACCAAATACAGTTGTTTTGCTATGACAGAGGAGTGCCAACCCACCTCCTCCACTGCCATCCTCCTCTGCTGCCTAGGATAACAATCTGACAGTGGGTAAACCATGGTCGGATATTCAGGCTCACACAATGTTAAAACACACCATCTGCTACAGCGTCCATATGAATGCATGCTTCCGGGTTGGCCAGCACCGCCGCATCACGTGTTCCAAGCTTCTGCTGGATATTCTACAGTGGCAGGACTCAGGGTTTTTGCTCCTGATTCACCTTTAGAGTCTTAGAAATTAGTGAGGATTCCAAAGAGGGTTTTTGTGTTTATCTGTTCATATACACCATATTATAAACTTAACATGGAGAAAACTTCCTAAGATTTACTCATTAACTCATTTTAAAATAACAACAGTGAATCCATCCTATGACATTGGTATATTTTTATGGCAAGTAATTCCATTTTCCAAAACAAAAAATTAATATGAACAATGACATTGCTTCACATTCTGAATATTCTTTTAATGCCTAGCTTAAAAATAGACAGCTGGATTCTCATATCTGCTTTTCCATTCAATCTATATGGCACAGTGTTGTTCTGTCAGATAATACGAAGAAAAGCCAGCCTCCCACAGATGGATAGTTTTTGGGTTAGAACCTCATAGTCACCTCGACAGAGTTTGGGAGACCATCAAGGTCTTTGGACCACACTCTGACAATTGCTTTACTAGAGCACCAGCAGCTTGCTACATAATATTGCAAATGTCCAACGGGAAACACACATTTATCTATATTAACGATCAATGCAGGGGCGCTAACAAAAGAGCTGTACACCAAGTGTCTCTGCTATGGTGAAATCATTTAACTCAGAGACCGAAAAGCATCACATAACAATTTCATATAATATATAATTTATACGTGCATGCACGATCAATTGAAAGAGCAAACATGTTACTTGTTTTGTTACTTGTATTCATAAACACAGCTTGCAAGACTTGAAGCAGGGAGAGGCAGAGGGAGAGGGATCCCAGGAAGACTCCTAAGCAGACTCCCATGACATCTTCTGGTCTCTAACATAGCGCATCCCATCCTCCATCCTGGACTAGAGCCCTGGAGCTTGGTGTTAGTGAAGGCAGAAGGGAAGGCTCCAGGCTTTCCTTCTTCATCCCAGGAATGGGAACAGATTGATGAGACTCACTTTTACTCTGCCAAGGTGCCATATTTTGGGATAGCACACCTGAACTTTCCCCCCATACTAAAAATCAACAAATGTGCCAAGAGAATTTAAAGGAGAGAGTCATCCTATGTTCATGTGTCTAAAGACTCAATATTATTAAGATGTGGATTGTCCCCAAATTGATCTATAGATTCCACTCAATCCTAATCAAAATCCCTGGAGGAGGAGCTGTTTTTAAATTCATATGGAAATACAAAGAACCTAGAATTGCTAAAAGACTCTTTTTTTAAAAGACTTTATTTTTCAGTAATCTGTACCCTCAAGGTGGGGCTCAAACTCACAACGCCAAGATCAAGAGTTCAATGCTCTATCCACTGAGCCAGCCGAGGGACCCTAGAGTAGCCAAAACAACTTTAAAAAGAGCCAAGTTGAAAGGCTAATGCCACTAGGTTTCAAAACTTATTGTGAAGTTGGGGTGGGTTGGGGGCAGTAATTCGGGTGGGAGGGATTCTAAGGTAGTATGAAGAACATTTAGGGGAAAAGATGGATATCTTTATGATCTTGATGATGGTGGTGGTTTCATGAGTATACACATATGTCCAAATTTACCAGATTATATTCTGTATATATGTAGTGTATTGTGTGTCAGCTCTCGGTCAATAAAGCTGTAAACACCATTTAAAGAACTTGTGTTCTTTAAAAGAAGTGTCAGGAGAATGAGTAGACAAGCTACTTAACTAGGAGAATATTTGCAAATCAGATGTCTAATTTTAAATATGTATCTAGAATACATAAATTAATCTCAAAACTCACATTTTATTTTTTTAACTTCTTAAATTTATTTTATTTAAAATTCAATTAATTATCATATAGTGGTTTTTTTTGGAGATGAAATTGATATATATTTTGATCTAGGTGGTGGTTACAGAGGTAGATACTCAAGTAAAATGTCACTCAGCTGTACACTTAAGATTTATGAATTTTACTTCATATAAATTGTACCATAAATTAAACTATAAGTATTTAAAAGTAATTTACATTTGTCTATAATCATGTATACTTTTATTTTTTATTTTTATTTGTTTATTTAATTTCTTTTCAGTGTACCAGAATTCATTGTTTATGCACCACACCCAGTGCTCCATGCAATACGTACCCTCCATAATACCCACCACCAGGCTCACCCAACTTTCCATGCCTTGCCCCTTCAAAACCCTCAGACTGTTTTACAGAATCCATAGTCTCTCATGGTTCACCTCCCCCTCCAATTTCCCTCAACTCCCTTCTCCTCTCCATCTCCCCATGTCCTCCTATCATATAGTGCCTTAATAGTTTCAGAGGTGGAGTTCAGTGACTCATTGGCTGTATATAACACTCAGTGCTCTTTATATCACATGCCCTCCTTAATGTCCATCACCTAGTAAACCCATCCCCCTTCCTCACCTCCAGCAGTCCTGTTTGTTTCTTTTCTTTTCTTTTATTTATTTGACAGACAGAGATCACAAGTAGGCAGGTAGAGAGAGAGAGGGGAAAGCAGGCTCCCTGCTGAGCAGAGAGCCCAATGCGGGGCTTGATCCAGGACCTTCTGTGTCTCTCCTTTACTGTCATACTGCTACTACACTCACAACAACTCTGACCCCAGATATGCAGCGGGGGTGTGTGTGTGTTGGGGGGAGAAGTGGTTTCCTACAACAGCCAATTCTGGGACACTGGCTGGATGTTTGACAAGTTAACTCAATTCTGACACTACCTTCCTGGAGATAGTGTCAGCTCCCCCAGGTTAAGGACTCAGTCCCCTGAGGCCCATCCAATCCAGATGTCAATCGCAAGTCCAGCTTGTTACCTGTTCTCCTGATTACCTGGCTATAAGTCTCAGCCCCCCTCCCTTGTTTGTTGGATTGATTTGCTAGAACCATTTACAGAACTCAGGGAAACACATATGCTTTACTAGTTTTTGAAGGGATATGATAAGGAGAGAGATGCCCAGCCAGACAAAGAGTTATGTTGGGTAAGGTCTGGGAGGTTCCCTAATGATTGAGCTTCTGTCCTCATGGAGTTGGCGTGCATCACCCTCCCAGTGTAGATGATGTAGGAAGGATGTTAGGGCTCAAAGCCAATGACCAAAAACAAATTCTTGAGACGTCTTTGGCGCAAAAAATTGGTTTTATTAAAGCAGGGGGACAGGATCTGAGGGCAGATAAAGCTGCGGTTAGGTCATGAGGAGTGGCCAATTATATATTTCCAAGTTCAGAGGACTGTAGGGATAGGATAAGTCTCTAAAGAACCGGGCAGGAAGGTTCCAGGACCTTGAAGGGGCTAGCTATTGTTAGGAAGAGGTCATTTATTACTGTCTAGTGAAGCTTCAGTCATGAGGTCTTTCAGATTTATGTAAGTGGGCCATATGCTTGGGGATCATGTCATCATACATGCGGGGAGGAGTAGAGATAATGGAAGTTCCCAAAGGACTTTTATATGTTATAGTAGACTTACAGGATCCTGGAGATCAGGCTAAGATTGCTGTTTTTTTTTCTTGATCTATGCTTTCTCTTCTTGCATTGCAATAGATCATGGGAGAATTGACTCTAAGCCTACAGTGGATTATTCTCCCTACTGCCACTGACATTTAAAACATTATCTCATGAAATATGGAAATCAACAGTAAAGACGTAGGATGCATTGGTTGTCAGGGTTAGAACCTGTGTGTGAAAGTACT
>NW_019154875.1:8282-9752 GCF_002288905.1 Enhydra lutris kenyoni | reverse complement strand
CAGATTCCTGCGTGAGGGTACACGTGACATACGCCCTCACTCAGGTACTGGTGATCTCGAATCAGCCGCTACACATTGGAACTGCCCTGGGCTCCGCCGTGAACTGATGCGTAGCTTGCGTGTTCAGGCTACCGTCCTCACACTCCTGGATCTCAAGGCTTCCAGAATTGAAATTCTGGAGGCACAACACAGCCTTCCGCTTGTCCACCAGAAAGAAGTACCCTATGGGTCTGTCCAGAAACCCCATATGATGTTCCACCTGCACGGCCCTCCACGGCACCCCAATATCACAGGCCGCCCTGTGAACTAATTCTGTTTCTGACACAGCCTGAGGCTCGACCTTCTGTCAGCCACCCAGATCGAGGGCCAACTTATCCTGCAGGTGGGACCTGCGGTGGCCTGAGGCCGTCATCTCTGCCCTGCTGGGGTACTCACGCATCTGTCCCCAGACCTTAGCTCAAATTCCTGCCTATGGGGGATCTTGAAGCACAAAAGAGTACTCCTCCTTCCCCATGGCAGGAAACCTGTGCTGTTGGGATGGGCGTCCAACCCGTAGCGGGAGAGCCAACTGCATGGTCCGTGTGACCACGCCCACTCAAGAGGGCCGCGCTGAGCACAAACAGGCATTGAGACACTCAGCCTAAGCTGGTCTTCAAAGATACCACAACGCTAGCTGGACCAGGAGCCCGCACCGTGCGCTAGCCATAACTCTATGTCCAATTCCTAACCCTCTGTGGCATTCTCTAGGCGCCCGGTAACAGAACCCTCTCCGGAATCCCTGTTTGGGCAGTACCATGTAGACGTCATAAGGCCCTCTTTCCATCCCTCAGTAAGAAGCCAAACTCTTGCGAGCCGGTGGGATCCCCAGGGAAGGTGATGCTCCCATGGCCCCAGGAGGCCACCCCTACATTCCGTGTCCGTTCAAGACACACGACTCAGAAAGAAATGTCTGCGCACATGCCTCCAATCCGCCCGAACTTCAAATCCGGAGAAGATTCTCTTAGGTTGTGCAGATAGGGCCTGCCATTACCTTGCCCCTAACCCTAACCCGTTTTGTGTCTACAGATCTTTCCCCAAAGCCCTAGCCCACGTGTCCTCCAGGACGGGGCCTCTGGAGCCACACCACAGGAATGGGCCTGCCCTTCCCAAGGAAACTCTACCTCTCATCGTAGCACAAACCCTCTACTTGAGGAGAAACGTGCAAAGCCCGTGAGTTGGCCCCAATTTCGTAGGCCGTTCTGGACAAAATTGCATGGTCTGACACACGTTAGGAACCTACCACCAGGCAGACACACAGGTCGATGGCCCTGAGTCAGATGACTGAAACAGACCTGGCCCTAGGAACTCATCGGAACCCTAGCTTAGGTTTTCAGGCATCTGTCCCCAGAGGACCGTTCTTGAATACCACCATAGGGTTCCACCTTGGTTCCTGAGCCACAAAACAGAACCCCTCCTGTCCCCAGAAAGAAA
>NW_019154875.1:6207-8121 GCF_002288905.1 Enhydra lutris kenyoni | reverse complement strand
CCACAAAACAGAACCCCTCCTGTCCCCAGAAAGAAACATTGCTCTTGGGAGCTGGGTCCAACCCTTAGGGTTTCATAATCCTGCTTGGCCCTTGAGCCACTGCCACATTCTAAGGTCTCCCTGGACACCAAGCAGCATTGGGACTGAGAAGCACTGTCAGCTCAGCCCTCTTGGAACCTCACCACACAGCCAGCAGATAGAACCAGCCCTGTTCCTCGGCTGCAATTGTAACGCGAGCTGGGCTTTCCAGGCCTCCATGTGCAGAGTTCTGCCATCCAATCTTTCCATATGGGGGACCCTCGAGCCATTCAACTGGACTCCCCCTCTCCCACAGAAGGACACATTCTGTTTTGGAGCAGATCACAAGCCCCAGAGTAGGCAAACCTCCATGGACTCCAGAGCAAACCCTCCATTCGTCGGCCATCATGGACACAAATTCCTGCATGACGACACATGTGACACACGTCCTAACTCAGGTACTGGTGATCTCCAATCAGCCGTTGCACATTGGAACTGCCCCGTGCTCCGGAATGAACTGATCCATAGCTTGCGTGTTCAGACTACCGTCCTCACACTCCTGGACCTCAACGCCCCCAGAATGAAAATTCTGGAGGCACAACACAGCCTTCTGCTTGTCCACCAGAAAGAAGAAGTACCCTATGGGTCTGTCCAGAAACCCCATATGAGGATCCACCTGCTCGGCCCTCCACGGCACCCCAATATCACAGGCCGCCCTGTGCACTAATCCTCTTTCTGACACAGCCTGAGCCCCGACCTCCTGTCAGCCACCAAGATCGAGGGCCAACTTATCCTGCAGGTGGGACCTGCAGTGGCCCGAGGCCGTCATTTCTGCCCAGCCGGGGTACTCAGGCATCTGTCCCATGACCTTAGCTCAAATTCCTGCCTATGGGGGATCTTGAAGCACAAAAGAGTACTCCTTCATCCCCATGGCAGGAATCCTGTGCGGTTGGGATGGGCGTCCAACCCGTAGAGGGAGAGCCAACTGCATGGCCCGGGAGACCACGCCCACTCAAGAGGGCCACGCTGGGCACACACAGGCATTGTGATACTCAGCCTGAGCCGCCCTTCAAAGAGACCACATCGCTAGCTGGACCAGGAGCCCGCACCGTGCGCTAGCCATAACTCTATGTCCAATTCCTAACCCTCAGTGGCATCTCTAGGCGCCCGGTAACAGAACCCTCTCTGGAATCCCTGTTTGGGCAGTACCACGTAGACGTCCTACGGCCCTCTTTCCATCCCCCAGTAAGAAGCCAAACTCTTGCAAGCCGGCAGGATCCCCAGGGAAGGTGATGCTCCCGTGGCTCCACAAGGCCACCCCTACATTCCGTGTCCGTTCAAGACACACGATTCAGAAAGAAATGTCTGCGCACATGCCTCCAATCCGCCCGAACTTCAAATCCGAAGGAGCTGCTCTTAGGTTGTGCAGATAGGGCCTGCCAACACCTCGCCCCTAACCCTAACCCATTTGTGTCTACAGATCTTTCCCCAAAGCCCTAGCCCACGTGTCCTCCAGGACGGGGCCTCTGGAGCCACACCACAGGAATGGGCCTGCCCTTCCCAAGGAAACTCTGCCTCTCACCGTAGCACAAACCCTCTACTTGAGGAGAAACGTGCAAAGCCCGTGAATCTGCCCCAATTTCGTAGGCCGTCCTGGACAAAAATGCATGGTCTGACACACGTTAGGAACCTACAACAGGCAGACACACAGGTCGATGACCCTGAGTCAGATGACTGAAACAGACCTGGCCCTAGGAACTCATCGGAACCCTAGCTTAGGTTTTCAGGCATCTGTCCCCAGGGGATCGTTCTTGAATACCACCATAGCGTTCAAACTGTGGTTCCTAAACCACAAAACAGAACCCCTCCTGTCCCCAGAAAGAAACATTGCTCTTG
>NW_019154875.1:4345-5591 GCF_002288905.1 Enhydra lutris kenyoni | reverse complement strand
ACCCTATGGGTCTGTCCAGAAACCCCATATGAGGATCCACCTGCACGACGCTCCACGGCACCCCAATATCACAGGCCGCCCTGGGCACTAATCATCTTTCTGACACAGCCTGAGGCCCGGCTTCCTGTCAGCCACTCAGATCGAGGGCCAACTTATCCTGCAGGTGGGACCTGCGGTAGCCCGAGGCCGTCATCTCTGCCCTGCCGGGGTATTCAGTCATCTGTCCCTAGACCTTAGCTCAAATTGCTACCTATGGGGGATCTTGAAGCACAAAAGAGTACTCCTCCTTCCCCATGGCAGGAAACCTGTGCTGTTGGGATGGGCGTCCAACCCGTAGAGGGAGAGCCAACTGCATGGTCCGTGAGACCACGCCCACTCAAGAGGGCCGCGCTGGGCACAAACAGGCCTTTTGACATTCAGCTTGAGCCGCCCTTCAAAGAAACCACATCACTAGCTGGACCAGGACGCTTCACCGTGCGCTAGCCATAACCCTATGCCCAATTCCTAACCCTCGGTGGCATTCCCTAGGTGTCCGATAACAGAACCCTCTCTGGAATCCCTCTTTGGGCAGTACCACGTAGACGTGCTATGGCCCTCTTTCCATCCCCCAGTGAGAAGCCAAACTCTTGGGAGCCGGCAGGATCCCCAGGGATGATGATGCTCCCATGGCCCCATGAGGCCACCCCTACATTCCGTGGCCATTCAAGACACACGATTCAGAAAGAAATGCCTGCGCACATGCCTCCGATCCGTCCGAACTTCAAATCCGGAGGAGCTGCCCTCAGGTTGTGCAGATAGGGCCTGCCATCACCTCGCCCCTAACCCTAACCCGTTTTGTGTCTACAGATCTTTCCCCAAATCCCTAGCCCACGTGTCCTACAGAACGTGGCCTCTGGAGCCACACCACAGGAATGGGCCTGCCCTTCCCAAGGAAACTCTGCCTCTCACACTAGCACAAACCCTCTAGATGGAGAAACGTGCAAAGCCCGTGAGTCGGCCCCAATTGCGTAGGCCGTTCTGGACAAAAATGCATGGTCTGACACACTTTAGGAACCTCCCACCGGGCAGACACGCAGGTCGATGGCCCTGAGACGACTGAACCGGACCTGGCCCTAGGACTTCATTGGAACCCTAGCTTAGGTTATCAGGCATCTGTCCCCAGAGGACCGTTCTTGAATACCACCATAGGGTTCCACCTGTGGTTCCTGAGCCACAAAACAGAACCCCTCCTGTCCCCAGAAAGAAA
>NW_019154875.1:0-3727 GCF_002288905.1 Enhydra lutris kenyoni | reverse complement strand
ACCCTATGGGTCTGTCCAGAAACCCCATATGAGGATCCACCTGCACGGCCCTCCACGTCACCCCAATATCACAGGCCGCCATGGGCACTAATCCTGTTTCTGACACAGCCTGAGGCCCGACCTCCTGACAGCAACCCAGATAGAGGGCCAACTTATCCTGCAGGTGGGAACTGCGGTAGCCCGAGGCCGTCATCTCTGCTCTGCCGGGGTATTCAGGCATCTGTCCCTAGACCTTAGCTCAAATTCCTGCCTATGGGGGATCTTGAAGCACAAAAGAGTACTCCTCCTTCCCCATGGCAGGAAACCTGTGCTGTTGGGATGGGCGTCCAACCCGTAGAGGGAGAGCCAACTGCATGGCCCGGGAGACCACACACACTCAAGGGGGCCGCGCTGGGCACAAACAGGTCTTGTGACACTCAGCATGAGCCGGCCTTCAGGAAAGATCCCAAGAAGAAAACCTTCAGTCAAGAAACACAAAAAGGTTCCTAACATCCTCAGGGATCACAAGAGCAGAGGAAAGCACAATTTCTTAGGGTTAACACAGAGAAGGCAGACCCAAAAAGTGTTGCTGAATCCAACGGATTGGAGAGTGAAAAACTGATTGAATCCTGGAGTGGGGCAGCTGGGTGGCTTCATTGTGCAGCACCTGCATTCTGCTGGGGTCCTGATGCCAGGGTCTTGGGATCAAGCCCTGCCTGGGGCTCTCTGCTCAGCAGGAAGCCTGCTTCTCCCTCTCCCACTTGCCCTGCTTGGACTCCCTCCTCTCTACTTGGGCTCCCTTTCTCACTGGGTCTCTCTTTCTGTCCAATCCGTCAATCCATCAACCAATGCCTTCAATGCAAGAAGTAAAAAGAAAATGTGGACGCATGGGGTCCTAATGACCGACAAGACACTTGAGGGTTGTTTTATTATTTTTTTCTTTAAGATTTTATTTCTTCCTTTGACAGACAGAGATGAGAAGTAAGTAGAGAGAGGCAGGCAGAGAGAGAGGGGAAACAGACTCCCTGCTAAGCCAAGAGCCAGATGCAGGGCTGGGTCCGCAGGCTGGTGCCTGGCCACGTCCACCGTGAAGCCCTGCAGCAGCTCCGACAGTCCCCTGGGGATCTCCCTGCACATCCTGCCTGCCCCTGCCCCACAGGCGGGCGCTTGGGCGCCGCCCTTGCCTCCTCCCTGGACCGATCTGCGGCCCCGCCAAGCGAGCGCGTTCAGAGGAAGCTGTAGGCGCTGGCTACTGGCTGCTATCGCAGCAGCTCTCAGTGCTCAGCTGTTCCCGGTGGTGGCGGCGGCGGCGGCGGCGGCGGCGGCGGCGGCGGCGGGGGCGGCGGCGGGGGCGGCGGGGGCGGCGGCGGCTGAGGGAGCGCGGCCCTGGGAGTGCGGGCAGTATCTTGGGCTCCTCCCGCTCGCCCCGGGGCCGGTCGCTTCTCTCCCCACCCCTCCCACTCTCAACCCTTGTTCATTTCTGTGAAGGGTTTTCCTTGTTTGTTTCCGGGAAAGAGCACACGGGAGTGGGGGAGGTGGGAAGGGCAGGACCAAGAGAGAGTCCTCGTGGACTCTGGCCTGAGCCCAGAGCTTGCCTCAGGGCTCAATCTCAAGAGCCTGAGATCACCACCTGAGCCAGAACCAAGAGTTGGGCACTTCACTGAGGGTGCCGCCCAGGTGCCCCTCAGCTGTTGTTGACCACTTTCTGGAGCCGGGCGCCTGCCTGGCTCCGTTGGTTGAGCGACTGCCTTGGGCTCAGGTCATGACCCCGGACTTGCAGGATCTCGTCCTGCCTCGGGCTCCCAGCTCCTTGGGGAGTCTGCCTCTCCCTCTGACCTTCTCCTCTCTCGGGCTCTCTCTCACTCCTTCTCTCTCAAATCCAGAACGAACATCTTTCCAAGAAATTTCTTGAGCCTTGTTTTATGGGCTTGAGTGTGGTGGATCTCAATGATGACTTTTCTCCTCGGATGCAGACACCTTGACGGTGGCCATGTCTTTCTAAATGGATCCTTTGTGGTTCTGAGATGTCTTCTTCCTCTGTTCCTTCTTCGGGTGTCTTGCTATGGTCTCTTGTCAAGGCCTAGGAAAACCAGCCTTTTAGGATTCCTTTGGGGATGGTCTAGCCCTTGTCATCATTTCTCTTGTCCCCAAATCTAGACTCTCCTCGGCATCCTTCTATGTAGAGTCTATTTTTCCCTGACATATTGAGGACTTTTCTTTCCATAGAATTTTAGTCGTTCATTCTGAAGGTCATTGTTGAAATGTGGAAGTTGAAGTCTACTCCCTCGCTAGTCGTGTTTTCTTTTTCCCGTCTCTTCCTTCTTCCCTTCTGAACTGCCTTCCTTTCGATGACCGGAGTCATTTGGAGGCTGCTCTCTGCCTTCTATTCTTGGCTGTCACATGGGCAGTGAGAGATTAGTAGGTAATTCAGACTCTTTCTCAAATTGTACTCCCACTTGTTGAGGGAATCTGTAGAGGAAGCTTTCTTTGAGGGACCATTTCATCCCACTCCTAACTCAGGATCCTTACCGGGTCTGTCCTGAATATTCTGACTTCCCCAAAAGAACTCCTCCCTCTGGTGGCTTGGAACTCCAGTGACCTCTCGCCTTGTATGAGTCTTGGCAACCATCGGGTTCAGTTGCCTTGACTCTTTGTTAGAACCTGGGCATTTTCTTAGACACACACTGCTTCCTATGGAGCAAGGACTCAAGAGGACTCCAGTGTGTATTTCCAAGAGCTTGTTGTCTACTTGACTTCCTTCTTTCTGCAACCCATGGCCTTTTCATCACTCTAGCCTTCCTGAATTCCAATCTCTCTTGCCTCACAGCAGTGAGACTGCCATCTTTTCCTAGCAATCTCCTCTCTACCTGCAGCATCCAGAACTCCACCAGGTGAAAAGCCGAGTGAATCATGGGGCCCAGTTTTTTTGGGTTTGCTTGTTTTCCTTTTCACAGGGTTCACAAATGTGCGTTCCTTTTCAATGTTTTAAAGAGTTAGATATATATACATATACATAGATATCTATATTGAGATATAGATATCTATATATATTGATAGATTTTTTTTCCTTTTCCAATTCCCCATGGGCTTCTGGTTGGTTTCATTTCCTCTACGAAGGTTTGTATTTGTTTTCTAGTGGTGCTATTACAAGATACCACAAGCCCAGTGGCTGAAACAAGAGAAGTGGACAGTGTCACAGTTCTAGAGGCTACAATGTTGGTAGGCAACGCTCCTTTTGTAGGTATTAGGGAAGGATCTGTTCCAGGCCCCTCTCCCAGCTTGAAGGATTGCCCTGGCTTTGGACTTCTTCACATGGCCTTCTCCCTCAGTGCCTATCTGTGTATCCCCAGTTGCCTCTCTTTGAAGGACACAAGTCCTCCTGAATTAGGGCCAAAAGCTAACGCTTAATGACTAAGCCACCCAGGTGCCCCTTGAGTTAATTTTTTTTGAAAGGTCTGTATCTAGATGCATTTTTTGTTGTTGTTGTTCTATGGATGTCTACTTATAGCATTATTTTTTAAAGACTGTCTTTGCTCCATTGTATTGTCTTTGCTCCTCTGTCAAAGATCCATTGATTATTTTTTTTTGAAGGTCTCATTCTGGTCTCTCTATTTTGTTCCATTGATCTATTCATTTGTTCTTTTGCCAGTATAACACTGTCTTGATTACTGTAGTTTTATAGTAAGTTTTGAAGTTGGGTCGTGTCAGTCCCTTGTCCTTCTCCTTCAGTGTTCTATTGGCTGTTGTC
>NW_019154874.1:1572-9774 GCF_002288905.1 Enhydra lutris kenyoni | reverse complement strand
CAACCACACGGCCCTCAAGGGCACCCTGATATCATAGGTCGCCCTGGAAACTAATCCTCTATGTAACACAGCCCGAGACCCAATCTCCTGTCGGCCAGCCAGATAGCGGGACCCATATCCTGCTGGTGGGAACTGCCTTGGCCCGAGCTCGTTATTTCCATCCAATCTGGGTATGCAGGTATCTGACCCCAGAAGGTTGTGCAAAACACTGCCCTTGTGTGTACCTGAAGCACAACAGAGTACTCCTCCTTCCCCATGGCAGGAAAGTGGATGTTGATATGGTTGTACTACATTCAGAGTGGGAGCCACCTGCATGGCCCATGAAACCACGCCCACTCAGGAGGGGCAACTGGGCACAAACAGGCATTGTGACTCTTCGCCTGAGATCCCTTTCAAGCACAGCCTGTCGGGGCTGGACCAGGATCCCACAGAGAGAACCTATTGTGCCCCTAGACCCAAATCCTAACCCTTGGTGAGGTTGTCCAGGCCACGTGACCCACAACCCGTCTCTGGAATATCTGTTTGGGCAGGACCACTGAGATGGAAAAGAGCACTCTTCCCTTCCCCCAGAAAAACAACAAACTCTTGGGAGCCTGGCAGAATCCCCAGAAAGGGAGAATATCCCATGGGCCCATGTGCTCACCCGTCCATTCCGAGACCATCCTAGGTATAGAGTCCAGAGAGAAAAGCCTCTGCTCCTGCCTCCCAGGCACCCGAATTTCAAATCCTGAGGAGCTGCTTTCAAGGTCTGCACATCGGGCCTGCCATAACATCGCCCCTAATTCTTCAACGAGTTGCTGTCTGAAGACTTCGTTCCCAAAACCTGGAACACATGCCCTCCAGGATGGGAACCCCAGAACCACACAGCATCACTGGGCCAGCTCTCCCGTTGAAACTCTGCCCGTCTCAGTTGCCCCAAACCATCCAGAAAGGGAAAAACCACCAAGGCACCTGAACCCACCCAAATTTCATAGGCCGCTCTGGAAAAAGGCGCAGGATGAGACACCGTCAGCACCTATCTCCAGGAAGACACTCACGTCAATGGGCCTGTGTCCGAAGATTCAACCTGATATGCCCCTAGGACCTCATCCAAAACCTAGCATAGGTTTTCAGACCTCGGTGCCTCCGGCCTGTTCTGGAAAACCAACCTATGTCCCAAAGTGTGGTCCCTGAGCCATACAGTAGAACCCCTCTGGTCCCGAGAAGGAAACTTTGCTCTTGGGAACGGGGTCCCACGCACAGGCTAGGATGTTCCTGCATGGCTCCAGAGCTACCGCCACATTCTAAGGTCTCCCTGGACACCAAGCAGCATTGTGACCCATCAGACTGAAAACCTCCGTCAACTCAGAACACTTGGAACTGCGAAGCAGAGCCACTGGATCAAAGCTGCCCTGTTCCTAGGCTTCAGTGGTAACGGAGTTGGAATTTCCAGGCATCCATTCGGAGAGCTCTGCTATCGATCTTTCGATAAGGCTACCCTGGAGCCCTCTAACTAGACTTCCCCTGTCCTGCTGAAGGACACCTTGCTGTTTGCAGCAGCTCACAAGCTCCATCTTCGGAAAGCCGCCAAGGCTTCTTGAGGCTGCACGAGCATTCGTGGGCCATCATGGATACAAATTGCAGCGTGAGCAGACATCTCACACTCGATCGTCCTCAGGTGCTTGAGATCTCGAAACAGACGCTGCATATTGGAACTGTTATGGCTTCGGCACTGAACATAAGCATAGCTTTGTTTTCAGACTTCCATCCTCACCCACCTTGCCAGCAGGCCATCCATGTTGGGAATTCTGGAAAAACAAAGCTGCCTTCTGCCTGCCCACCGGAAGGAAGAAATGCCCTACGGGTCTGCCCAGAATCGCCAGATGAGGGTCCAGCAGCATGGCCCTCAAGGGCACCCTGATATCATAGGCCGCCCTTGAACTGATGCTCTGTCTGACACAGCCCGAGCCCCGACGTCCTGTCAGCCAGCCACATAGCGCGACCCATATCCTGCAGGTAGGCTCTGTCTTGGTCAGAGCCGGTCATCTCCTGCGAACCTGGTTATGCAGGTATCTGACCCCAGAAGGTAGCGCAAATCCCTGCCTATGGGGGAACCTGAATCACAGCTGAGTACTCCTCCTTCCTCATGGCAGGAATGTGGATGTTGAGATGGTTGTACTACTCTAGAGTGGGAGCTTTCTAATGGCCCTTGAGACCTCGTCCACTCAGGAGGGGCAGCTGGGCACAAGCAGGCCTTGTGAACCTCAGCATGAGAACCCTTTAAAGCACACCCTGTTGGGGGCTGGACCAGGAAGCCCGAGCGCAGGCCTCTCGTGCCTCATGGCCCAAATCCTAACCCTTGGTGGGGTTGTCCAGGCCACGTGACCCACAACCCCACTCTGGAATCCTTGTTTGGGCGGGACCCCTGACGTGGAAAAGAGCACTCTTCCCTTCCCCCGAAAGACAGCAAACTATTGGGATCCGGGGGAAAACCCCAGATAGGAAGAACCTCCCATGGACCCATGTAGCAACCCCATCATTCTGAGGCCAATCTGGATATAGAGTCCAGACAGAAAAGCCTATGCTACTGCTCCCAGGCATCCGAATTTCAAATCCTGATGAGCTGCTTTCAGGGTCTGCAGATCGGGCCTGCCATAACTTCGCTCCTAATTCTTCCCCGAGTTGCTGTCTGAAGACTTGGTTCCCAAAGCCGTGACCACATGCCCTCCAGGATGGGACCTCCAGAACCAAACAGGATCCCTGGGCCTGCTCTCCCGAGGGAACTCTGCACATCTCAGTTGCCCAAACTTTCCAGAATGGGAGAAAGCTTCAAGGCACATGAACCCACAACAATTTCCTAGACTGCTCTGGAAAAAATGTGCAGTCTGACTGACACACCTTCAGCACCTACCTGCAGGAAGAAACGCACGTCAATGGACCTGAGTCTGAAGATTGAACCTGACATGCCCCTAGAACCTCATCCAATACCTTGCTTAAGTATTCAGGCCTCTGTCCCTCAGGCCTGTTCTGGAAAACCAACTTATGGCCCATCGTGTGGCCCTACCCATACAATAGAATCCCTCTGGTCTCGAGAGGGAAACCTTGCTCTTGAGAACGGGGACCAACCCTCAGCCTAGGAGATTCCTGCATGGCCCCAGAGCCACAGCCACATTCTAAGGTCTCCCTGGACACCAAGCAGCATGGGGTCCCGTCAGACTGAGAACCTCTGTCAACTCAGATCACTTGGAACTTCGAACCAGAGGCAGCGGATCAATGCTGCCCTGTTCCTTGGCTGATGTGGTAACGCGAGGTGGGGTTTCCACGCATCCATTCGGAGAGCTCTGCTGTCGAATCTTTCCATGTGGGAGACCTCTAACCTGACTTCCCCTGTCCAGCAGAAGGACACCTTGTGGTTTGGAGCAGCACACAAGCTCAAGCTTGGATAAGCCTCCAAGGCTTCTTGAGGGCACCCGAGCATTCGTTGGCCATCATGGATACAAATTCCAGTGTGAGCAGACATCTCACCCTCGCCCATCCTCAGGGGATCGAGATCTTGAAACAGCTGCTGCACATTGGAACTGTCATGCCCTCGGCACTGAACATAACAAGAGCTTGTGTTTTCAGATTTCGATACTCACAAGCGTTGCCAGCAGGCCCTCCTCCTTGGGAATTCTGGAGTCACAAAGCTGCCTTCTACCTGGCCAACAGAAAGAAGAAATGTCCTACAGGTCTGCCCAAAACTCCAAATGAGCGTCCAAACACTCGGCCCTTTAGGGCACCCATATCATAAGTCGCCCTGTGAACTAATGCTCTGTGTAACACAGCCCGACACCCAATCTCCTGTCGGCCAGCCAAATAGCGGGACCCATATCTTGCAGCTGGGAAATGCCTTGGCCCGAGCCCGTTATTTCCATCCAACCTGGGTATGCAGGTATCTGACCCCAGAAGGTAGTGCAAAACCCTGCCCTTGTGTGTACCTGAAGCACAACAGAGTACTCCTCCTTCCCCATGGCAGGAAAGTGGATGTTGATATGGTGGTACTACTTTCAGAGTGGGAGCCACCTGCATGGCCCATGAGACCACGCCCACTCAGGAGGGGCAATTGGGCCCAAACAGGCATTGTGACTCTTAGCCTGAGACCCCTTTCAAGCACAGCCTGTCGGGGCTGGACCAGGATACCACAGAGAGAACCTATTGTGTCCTAGCCCCAAATCCTAACCCTTGGTGGGTTTGTCCAGGCCACGTGCCCCACAATCTGTCTTTGGAATCCCTGTTTGGGCAGGACCCCTGAGATGGAAAAGAGCACTCTTCCTTTCCCCCAGAGAAACACCAAACTCTTGGGAGCCTGGCAGAATCCCCAGAAAGGGAGAATATCCAATGGCCCATGTGCTCACCCGTACATTCCGAGACCATCCTAGGTATACAATCCAGAGACAAAACCTCTGCTACTGCCTCCCAGGCATCCGAATTTCAAATCCTGAGGAGCTGCTTTCAGGTTCTGCACATCGGGATGCCATAACCTCGCCCCTAATTCTTTCCCGAGTGGCTGTGAAGACTTCGTTTCCAAAGCCTTGATCACATGCCCTCCAGGATGGGATCCCCAGAACCACACCGCATCACTGGGCCTGCTCTCCCGAGGAAACTCTGCCCGTCTCAGTTGTCCAAACCATCCAGAATGGGAGAAACATGCAAGGCACCTGAACCGACCTCAATTTCATAGGCCGCTCTGAAAAAAGGCGCACTATGAGACACCATCAGCAACTTCCTCCAGGAAGACACGCACGTCATTGGGACTGAGTCGGAAGATTCAACCTGACATGCCCCTAGGACCACATCCAAAAGCTAGCTTAGGTTTTCAGGCCTCTGTCCCTCCGGCCAGTTCTGGAAAACCAACATATGGCCCAACGTGTGGTCCCTGAGCCAAACAGTAGAACCCCTCTCGTCCCGACAAGGAAATTTTGCTCTTGGGAATGGGGTCCCACCCACAGGCTAGGAGGTTCCTGCATGGCCCCAGGGCTACCGCCACATTCTAAGGTCTCCCTGGACACAAAGCAGCATTGGGACCCGTCAGACTGAGAACCTCCGTCAACTCAGATCCCTTGGAACTGCGAGCAGAGCCACTGGATCAAAGCTGCCCTGTTCCTAGGCTTCAGTATTAGCGGAGGTGGAGTTTCCAGGCATCCATTCGGAGAGCTCTGCTATCGAATCTTTCCATGTGGGAGACCTCTAAGCTGACTTCCCCTGTCCCGCAGAAGGACACCTTGTGGTTTGGAGCAGCTCACAAGCTCCAGCTTGGATAAGCCTCCAAGGCTTCTTGAGGCCACCCGAGCATTCATTGACCATCATGGATACAAATTCCAGTGTGAGCAGACATCTCACCCTTGCCCATCCTCAGGGGCTGGAGATCTGGAAACAGTTGCTGCCCATTGGAACTGTCATGCCCTCGGCACTGAACATAACCAGAGCTTGTGTTTTCAGATTTCGATCCTCACAAGCTTTGCCAGCAGGCCCTCCTCCTTGGGAATTCTGGAGTCACAAAGCTGCCTTCTACCTGGCCAACAGAAAGAAGAAATGTCCTACAGGTCTGCCCAAAACCCCAAATGAGCGTCCAACCACACGACCCTCAAGGACACCCTGATATCATAGGTCGCCCTGTGAACTAAAGCTCTGTGTAACACAAACCGAGACCCAATCTCCTGTCGGCCAGCCAGATAGCGGGACCCATATCCTGCAGGTGGGAACTGCCTTGGCCCGGGCCCGTTATTTCCATCCAACCTGGGTATGCAGGTATCTGACCCCAGAAGGTAGTGCAAAACCCTGCCCTTCTGTGTACCTGAAGCACAACAGAGTACTACACCTTCCCCATGGCAGGAAAGTGGATGTTGATATGGTGGTACTACTTTCAGAGTGGGAGCCACCTGCATGGCCCATGAGACCACGCCCACTCAGGAGGGGTAACTGGGCCCAAACAGGCATTGTGACTCTTAGCCTGAGATCCCTTTCAAGCACAGCCTGTCGGGGCTGGGACAGGATCCCACAGAGTGAACCTATTGTGCCCCAAGACCCAAATCCGAACCCTTGGTGGGGTTGTCCAGGCCACGTGACCCACAACCCGTTTCTCGAATCCCTGTTTGTGCAGGACACCTGAGATGGAAAAGAGCACTCTTCCTTTCCCCCAGAGAAACACCAAACTCTTGGGGTCCTGGCAGAATCCCCAGAAAGGGAGAATATCCCATGGACCCATGTGCTCACCCGTCCATTCCGAGAACACTCTAGGTATACAGTCCAGAGAGAACAGCCTCTGCTTCTGCCTCCCAGGCACCCGAATTTCAAATCCTGAGGAGCTGCTTTCAGGGTCTGCACATCGGGCCTGCCATAACCTCGCCCCTAATTCTTCCCCGAGTTGCTGTCTGAAGACTTCGTTCCCAAAGCCTTGACCACATGCCCTCCAGGATGGGATTCCCAGAACCACAATGCATCACTGGGCCTGCCCTCCCGTGGAAACTCTGCCCGTCTCAGTTGCCCAAACCATCCAGAATGGGAGAAAAATGCAAGGCACCTGAACCCACCTCAATTTCATAGGCCGCTCTGAAAAAAGGCGCACTATGAGACACCGTCAGCAACTTCCTCCAGGAAGACACGCACGTCAATGGGCCAGAGTCCGAAGATTCAACCTGACATGCCCCTAGGACCTCATCCAAAACCTAGCTTAGGTTTTCAGGCCTCTGTCCCTCCAGCCTGTTCTGGAAAACCAACATATGGCCCAACGTGTGGTCCCTGAGCCAAACAGTAGAACCCCTCTCGTCCCGACAAGGAAACTTTGCTTTGGGACCTGGGTCCCAACCACAGTCTAGGAGGTTCCTGCATGGCCCCAGAGCTACAGCCACATTCTAAGGTCTCCCTGGACACCAACCAGCATTGTGACTCGACTGACTGAGAACCTCCGACAACTCAGATCCATTGGAAGTGCGAATCAGAGCCACTGGATCAAAACTGCCCTGTTCCTAGGCTTCAGGGGTAACGCAGGTAGAGTTTCCAGGCATCCATTCGGGGAGCTCTGCTATCGAATCTTTCCATATGGGGACCCTGGAGCCCAATAACTGGACTTCCCCTGTCCCGCTGAATGACACCTTGCTGTTTGGAGCAGCTCACAAGCCTCAGCTTCGAAAGCCGCCAAGGCTTCTGGAGGCCGCACGAGCATTCGTTGGCCATCATGGATACAAATTCAAGCGTGAGCAGATATCTCACACTCGATCGTCCTCAGGTGCTTGAGATCTCGAAACAGACGCTGCCCATTGGAACTGTTATGGCCTCGGCAATGAACATAACCATAGCTTTGTTTTCAGACTTCCATCCTCACCCACCTTGCCAGCAGACCATCCATATTGGGAATTCTGGTAAAACAAAGCTGCCTTCTGCCTGCCCACCGGAAGGAAGAAATGCCCTACGGGTCTGCCCAGAACCCCCAGATGAGGGTCCATCTGCATGGACCTCAAGGGCACCTTGATATCATAGGCTGCCCTGTGAACTGATGTTCTGTCTGACACAGCCCGAGTCCCGACCTCCTGTCAGCCAGCCTACAGCGCGACCCATATGCTGCAGGTGGGCTCTGTCTTGGTCAGAGCCGGTCATCTCCTGCGAACCTGGGTATGCAGGTATCTGACCCCAGAAGGTAGCGCAAATCCCTGCCTGTGGAGGAACCTGAATCACAGCAGAGTACTCCTCCTTCCTCATGGCAGGAATGTGGATGTTGAGATGTTTGTACTACTGTAGAGTGGGAGCCAGCTACATGGCCCATGAGACCACACCCACTCAGGAGGGGCAGCTGGGCCCAAGCAGGCCTTGTGACCCTCAGCCTGTGACCCCTTCAAAGCACACCCTGTTGGGGGCTGGAATAGGAAGCCAGAGATCAGGCCTCTCGTGCCTCGTGGCCCAAATCCTAACCCTTGGTGGGGTTGCCCAGGCCACGTGACCCACAACCCCACTCTGGAATCCTTGTTTGGCCGGGACCCATGACGTGGAAAACAACACTCTTCCCTTCCCCCAGAAAGACAGCAAACTCCTGGGAGCCCGAGGAAAAGCCCAGAGAGGCAGAACCTCCCATGGACCCATGTAGCAACCCTATCATTCCGAGGCCATCCTGGATATAGAGTCCAGACAGAAAAGCCTATGCTACTGCTCCCAGGCATCCGAATTTCAAATCCTGAGGAGCTGCTTTTAGGG
>NW_019154874.1:0-1472 GCF_002288905.1 Enhydra lutris kenyoni | reverse complement strand
ACCCATGTAGCAACCCTATCATTCCGAGGCCATCCTGGATATAGAGTCCAGACAGAAAAGCCTATGCTACTGCTCCCAGGCATCCGAATTTCAAATCCTGAGGAGCTGCTTTCAGGGTCTGCAGATCGGCCTGCCATAACTTCGCTCCTAATTCTTCCCCGAGTTGCTTTCTGAAGACTTGGTTCCCAAAGCCGTGACCACATGCCCTCCAGGTTGGGACCTCCAGAACCAAACAGCATCACTGGGCCTGCTCTCCCGAGGGAACTCTGCACATCTCAGTTGCCCAAACCTTTCAGAATGGGAGAAAACTTCAAGGTATCTGAACCCACACCAATTTCATAGACTGCTCTGAAAAAAATGCGCAGCATGAGTGTAACACCTTCAGCACCTACCTGCAAGAAGAAACGACACGTCAAAGGAATTTAGTCTGAAGATTGAACCTGACATGCCCCTAGAACCTCATCCAAAACCTAGCTTAGGTTTTCAGGCCTCTGTTCCTCCGGCCTGTTCTGGAAAACCAACATATGGCCCAACGTGTGGTCCCTGAGCCATACAGTAGAACCCCTCTGGTCCCGAGAAGGAAACTTTGCTCTTGGGAACGGGGTCCCCCCCCACAGGCTAGGAGGTTCCTGCATGGCCCCACAGCAACCGCCACATTCTAAGGTCACCCTGGACACCAAGCAGCATTGTGACCCGTCAGACTGAGAACCTCCGTCAACTCAGATCACTTGGAACTGCGAAGCAGAGCCACTGGATCAAAGCTGCCCTGTTCCTAGGCTTCAGTGGTAGCGGAGGTGGAGATTCCAGGCATCATTCGGAGAGCTCTGCTGTCGAATCTTTCCATGTGGGAGACCTCTAAGCTGACTTCCCCTGTCCCGCAGAAGGAAACCTTGTGGTTTGGAACAGCTCACAAGCTCCAGCATGGATAAGCCTCCAAGGCTTCTTGAGGCCACCCGAGCATTTGTTGGCCATCATGGATACAAATTCCAATGTGAGCAGACATATCACCCTCGCCCATCCTCAGGTACTGGAGATCTTGAAACAGCTGCAGCACATTGGAACTGTCATGCCCTCGGCACTGAACATAACCATAGCTTGTGTTTTCAGATTTCGATCCTCTTAAGCTTTGCCAGCAGGACCTCCATATTGGGAATTCTAGAAAAATAAAGCTGCCTTCTACCTAGCCAACAGAAAGAAGAAATATCCTACAGGTCTGCGCAAAACCCCAAATGAGCGTCCAACCACACGGCCCTCAATGACACCCTGATATCATAGGGCACCCTGTGAACTAACGCTCTGTGAAACACAGCCCGACACCCAATCTCCTGTCGGCCAGCCAGATAGCGGGACCCATATTCAGCTGGTGGGAACTGCCTTGGCCCAAGCCCGTTATTTCCATCCAACCTGGGTATGCAGGTATCTGACCCCAGAAGGTCGTGCAAAACCCTGCCCTTGTGTGTACCTGAAGCACA
>NW_019154873.1:7857-9790 GCF_002288905.1 Enhydra lutris kenyoni | reverse complement strand
TTGGGTCTAAAATGAGTTTCTTGTAGGCAGCATATTGATGGGTTTTGGATTTTTATCCATTCTGATACCCTGTGTTTTTTGATTGGGGCATTTAGCCCATTTACATTCAGGGTAACTATTGAGAGATATGAATTTAGTGCCGTTGTATTGCCTGTAAGGTGACTGTTACTGTATATTGTCTTTGTTTCTTTCTGATCTACTACTTTTAGGGTCTCTCTTTGCTTAGAGGACCCCTTTCAATATTTCCTGTAGAGCTAGTTTGGTGTTTACAAATTCTTTCAGTTTTTGTTTGTCCTGGAAGCTTCTTATCTCTCCTTCTATTTTCAATGATAGTCTAGATGGATATAGTATTCTTGGCTGCATGTTTTTCTCATTTAGTGCTCTGAATATATCATGCCAGCTCTTTCTGGCCTGCCAGGTCTCTGTGGATAAGTCTGCTGCCAATCTAATATTTTTACCATTTTATGTTACAGACTTCTTTTCCCGGGCTGCTTTCAGGATCTTCTCTTTGTCGCTAAGACTTGTAAATTTTACTATTAGGTGACGGGGTGTGGACCTATTCCTATTGATTTTGAGGGGGGTTCTCTGCACCTCCTGGATTTTGATGCTTGTCCCCTTTGCCATATTAGGGAAATTCTCTACAATAATTCTGTCTAATACGCCTTCTGCTCCCCTCTCTCTTTCTTCTTCTTCTGGAATCCCAATTATTCTAATGTTGTTTCGTCTTATGGTGTCACTTATCTCTTGAATTCTCCCCTTGTGGTCCAGTATTTGTTTGTCTCTCTTTTGCTCAGCTTCTTTATTCTCTCTCATTTGGTCTTCTATATCACTAATTCTTGCTTCTGCCTCATTTATCCTAGTAGTAAGAGCCTCCATTTTTGATTGCACCTCATTGATAGCTTTTTTAAATTTCAACTTGGTTAAATTTTAGTTATTTCTCCAGAAAGGATTTTTATCTCTCTGGAGAGGGTTTCTCTAATATCTTCCATGCCTTTTTCAAGCCCGGCTAGAACCTTGAGAATCATCATTCTGAACTCTATATCTGACATATTACCAATGTCTGTACTGATTAGGTCCCTAGCCTTCGGTACTGCCTCTTGTTCTTTATTTTGTGGTGAGTTTTTCCGCCTTGTCATTTTGTCCAGATAAGAATATATGAAGGAGCAAATAAAATACTAAAAGGGTGGCAAAGACCCCAGGAAAATGTGCTTTAACCAAATCAGAAGAGACCCCAAATCATGGGGAGGGGGGAGAAAGGGATAAAAAGAAGTTCTGAAAAAAAGAGAAAATTAAAAAAAGAAAACAAATAAAGAAAATATATAAAAAAGAAATATATATATATATATATATTAGACTGGTGACTAGAACAGGGTCACCCACTTAATTTTGGGAGTATTTTGGTCTCTTAGAAGAAACTACCTCCCAAAATTTTAAAGAATGAAAAACATATATAAGGGTGAACACAATGAAGGGATGGAATATGCCTATAAAGATGAAAAAAAAATTTTTTTAATTTCTAAAAAAGGAGTTGATAAAGTAAGTTGGTTGGGAGAATAAAGAAAAAGAAAGTGGAGAGAATTTGCTTGGGCTGGAGACTAGAACAAGCCCGGAACTAGATTTAGGGTATATTTGATCTACTAGAAGAAGTTGTACCCCAAATATTTTAGAAGAAAAAACCCTATGTGTATACAAAAAATAAAGTTAGATACAATGAAAGATAAAATATGGCTATAATAATGAAGGTTCAAAAAAGATTATTTTTTTTTAATAAAAGGTATTGTTAAGATAAACTAGTTAAAAAACGTTAAAAGAGGAAAGGGTAAAAGTTAAAAAAAATTAGCAGAAGAAAAAAATAAAATGAAAAAAAATTAATTAATTGCAAGACTAAAGAATCATGGGGAGAAAGCCATGAATTCCATGCTTTGCTTTCTCC
>NW_019154873.1:5825-7757 GCF_002288905.1 Enhydra lutris kenyoni | reverse complement strand
AGCAAGACTAAAGAATCATGGGGAGAAAGCCATGAATTCCATGCTTTGCTTTCTCCTCCTCTGGAATTCCGCTGTTCTCCTTGGTAAGTGAACTTGGTCTTGGCTGGATTTCTTGTTGATCTTCTGGGGGAGGGGCCTGTTGTAGTGATTCTCAAGTGTCTTTGCCCAAGGCGGAATTGAGCCGCCCTTACCAGGGGCTGGGCTAAGTATTCCGCTCGGGTTTGCTTTCGGGAGCTTTTGTTCCCTGAGCGCTTTCCGTAGAGTTCCGGAGGACGGGAATGAAAATGGCGGCCTCCCAGTCTCCGGCCCAGAGGAGCCAAGAGCTCGGGGCCCCACTCCTCAGTGCACCCTCAGAGAACAGCACTCAATCACTCCCATCTCCCTGGCCTCCGGCCGCGCTCCAAGCTCACCCGGCCTGTGACCGGTTCAAGGTAACCCCGAGTTAAGAGCTCACTCCTCGGCTCTGTCTCTGTTTAATACCTGCAAGCTCTGCAACACTCAGACACCCCCGATCCTTCTGTGACCCTGCGGGACCTGGGGCCACGCTGATCTCGCGTGGGTTTCACCCCGGTTTAGCCTCTGGAGCAATGTCCCTCAGTGGAGCCGACTTTTAAAAGTCCTAATTTTGTGCTCCGTTGTTCCGCTGCTTGCTGGGAGCCAGCCCCTCCCCACTGCGGTGTATCTTCCCGTCGCTTTGGAGTCACTTCCCCACGGTCCTACCTTTCAGAAAGTGGTCAATTTTCTGTTTCTAGAATTGTTGCTCTTCTTCTCTTCGATCTCCTGTTGGATTTGTAGGTGTTCGCAATGGTTTGATAAGCTATCTAGCTGATCTGCTGCTACCTGATGTCGTCTCAGCCTGCTACTTCTCCACCATCTTGACTCCTCCCCTGACAGTTCCAATCTAAGTTTTGCAACACTTTGAGATTTCCTGAAAAGTTATAGAAATGCTACAGAGAGTTTCAGTCTATATTCTTCATCTGGTTTTCCCCAATATTAACATTTTATACAACTATGGTACATTTATTTATCAAATCTAAGAAAATTAGCATGGGTATAATACTGTTACCTACAGATACTTTATTTGGAACTCTCTACTTTAAATAAGGCTGATGTGTAATAGAGAACTGTGACTTAGAGCAAATCTCAGAGGCTCAGTTCTACATGTGCTAAAAAAAAAAACAAAAATGAAGAAAGAAAATAAAATCCCTCTCAGGGTTGTTGTATGAGAACTATGTAAGATATGGTAGGGGGAATTGATTTTTATACTCTGAAGTGTTATTTGCTGGAATGAGCTACAACTGATAAAAAGTAATTTTTAGGGGTTTTCATAATGAATTTAGCACTGATACTAAAGTGGATAAAATCTGAAGCAGTTGTTTCTTGCCCACAGCTGAAACACTGTACTCAATGAGAAAGTGCAATTTGCACAGAGAAATTGAATTAAACAAATATGCCAATTTATGCCAATCCTCTCCGACAGGAACAAAAAGAATTTTAACTACAGTACCTTCTGGGTTTCACATTGTGCGGGTGTGTGGTGTGTGTGTGCATTGTTTTTAATTCTATGAATTAGAAATTGGAAAATAAAGATGCAAGGACCAAGTATTTTTCAGGTTTTGAACTATAATATATCTCTTAAGAAAACTTAAGAAAAACTGATGGGAATGACATTTACTTTTTTAACCATTTCATATGAGATCTAGAATATTCCTGATGATGATTTTGAATAAACTGTTTAAAGTTCAGGCATTTAGGTTCAGGAGAAGTGCATGCCTGGCAGAGGCTCTGTCATTAACTGTGTCACATTCAGGTATTTATTTAACCTTAAGAGTTTCCATTTCCTCACTGTGAAATGAGAACAATAGAATAAGTAACTTTTTAAGGGTCTTCAGCATGAAAATCATGGGATTTTTTGACCTTAAGAGAGGAGGC
>NW_019154873.1:0-1482 GCF_002288905.1 Enhydra lutris kenyoni | reverse complement strand
GAGTCCCGCATCGGGCTCCCAGCTCCACGGGGAGTCTGCTTCTCTCTCTGACCTTCTCCTCGCTCATGCTCTCTCTCACTGTCTCTCTCTCTCTCTCTCTAAAAAAAAAAAAAAAAAGATAATATTTACTATTTTTTAATTTATTGTTTTCATCTTTATCTTTTTTTTTAATTCTTTTTTTTCTCACCATAGCACATACCCTCTCCAATGTCCATCACGCAGCCACCTCATCCCTCCCACCTCCCTCCCCTCCAGCAATCCTGTTTGTTTCCTGAGATTAATTTATGCATGTCAAGCTCACATTATTTCCTTTATGTTGAAACAAATGCAGATACTTTTAAAGCATTCCTGGTACATATTACATTGGACACGAACATTTCATCTATCCACTCTTTGCAATTTTTATTATTTGTGAGTAACCTTAAAAGGCCAAATCCTTTTAGTTAGTAGTCTTGCTGAGTCTTTTGTGGCTGCTGTATAAGGCATTAGCCAGTGACCCTAGCTTTGACATGTGTACACAACCAGCATTGACATGTGAACATAACCTTGTTTCTTCTGTCCATCAGAATACATCTTTTACATGGAAAGGTATGTGTTTAATGGGTTTTCATGAATTTGGGGGTTTCCAGAGGTCTTGGGACATCTGACAATATCTTCTACTGTATATAGTGAATAGATGATTTCCACCCTTGAAAATGAAGGTCTCCCTTCTTTGTATTTGTGAGGCAATGAACAGATTACCCTCTTTTCAAGCAAAAGAAGGGATATGAAATAATTTTCTCCCCAAGTGGACCCCAGAAGAAAGCACCCCAGTTGTGATGGTGACATGATAGGCAATGAGTAGACTGTCAGTGAAACAATTCTGCATTTGGGTATTTTGCCAGGGTTCCCCCAAAACAGATCCCAGAGCTTACTACCTCTTTGTGTGTAATAAATTAGTTGTAATTCTTTCTGTTTATGCTGAGTTTTAAATGCCTTCTTTTTTATTTAACAAACCCATATCATCAGTTTGATCATACTTATCAGGAAGGACAAGCCAGCTGGTAGAGAAAAGAGAGACCCCTTCTCTTGTACACTTTATTTAGTTATTTTTAAAGATTTTTATTTGGAGGAGATTTTTTTTTTTTTTAAAGATTTATTTATTTATTTGACAGACCGAAATCACAAGGAGGCAGAGAGGCAGGCAGAGAGAGAGGAGGAAGCAGGCTCCCCGCTGATCAGAGAGCCCGATGCGGGGCTCAATCCAGGACCCTGGGATCATGACCTGAGCCGAAGGCAGAGGCTTTAACCCACTGAGCCACCCAGGCGCCCCAGGAGGAGATTTTTGTTAGATCTTGGGTGCTATGATTTGTCTGGTTAGTATTCTTTTTTTTTTTGTTTTTTGTTTTATTTTTTTTTTTAATTTTATTTTTTATAGACATATAATATATTTTTATCCCCAGGGGTACAGGTCTGTGAATCGCCAGGTTTACACACTTCACA
>NW_019154872.1:0-9825 GCF_002288905.1 Enhydra lutris kenyoni | reverse complement strand
TCTATATACTGTGTATTACCACATTTTAGGATGGTGTGGAGACCTTCTGGTTTAACATCTTATGTGGGCAAGGCATATAAGAAATGGGAAACTTATCAAGCTGGTCTACAACTGAAGAGGTTTGATATGTGCATACTATGCACTGGCAAAACACAAATGCACTTTAGATATTATGAGATGCCAAGCAGCCTGGGAAGATTGTAAACTCTAAATTAATTGCTAGCACTTCATACCCTGAAGTGTTAACAAAAAATGAACACTTTCTGAGAGTTCAACATTAAAAGTCAGCCTTTTGGTAAAGGATGCTATCTGTTTCTTACAGGGTGATATTAATAAGAGCGCACATTTGTTGAAGTTTTCCTATACCTCAGACGCAATTCTCAGCACATTGCATTTGTTGACTAACTTAATCCTGTAATAGCACTGATAGATGTATTATTATTATTCCCATTTTGAGATGAGAAACTGAAGCAAAGGAAAATTAAAAATAATCTCCCTAGAGCTATTCACCCAGCATCCAGTACAGGAAGTTTGGTTTTATAGAGTGTGCATTGATCACTATGCAATGGAGTTTTTCTGGTGATAACAGTTATTCTGAAAATAAGAACAGAGTAACTGCTGCAATCCTGAATATGGTGCTGTCATGGTCATTTGAAGTTCATTGATATCTACTTTATGAAAGTCTTATTTTCCATGTCATAACCTGAATCAATGGCCAGCCTATTCACAGGGTCCACAGGGTTCATGGTATATATAAAATTCCCTGGAGTCTGTGAGCCAGACTGTCTTCTCTGTGTATCATTGGAGATCAGAGTATGATAGGAGGCCCGAATGGATATATATATATACACATATATATATGTATAAAATGTATAATATATATATTTATATATAATATATAATGTGTATTTATATAAATATTATAAATATGTAATATATAATATATTATATATATAATGTATATATGTATACAATGGATACATATATGTATATAAGAAAATCCATATATGTATAAAATAATACATGTATACATATAAAATTTATATATATGTATAAAAGAAAATTTATATATGTATAAAAGGAAGTCTATCATATATATGTTTATATATACATATATGTATATATAATGTATGTATATATAATGTATGTAATGTATGTATATAATATATATAATGTATGTATATAATGTATGTAATATATCATGTATGTATAATATATATATTATGTATATAATATATATATTATACATACATGATATATAAATATATTATACTTATTTTATTATATTATTGTATTTATATATATTCATATATTTATATATATATAAATAATGTGGATATATTTTGGATAAATACTATACTATATATAGTATATATATATTATATACTATATGTTATATTTATATATATCAAGCCTTAAACCAGGTAGCAGGTATGAGGAATTGCATCATTAACCTGAGGTCAATACTTTTGCCTAGTTAATTTCTGATCTCAATGATGTAACTCACAAATCTTGAGTTTTAGTGTATGTCTGACTGAGTTCTTCAAACAAGTACAATGTTCTCCCATGGTTGTTGATGAACAAGTGGCTGTCATCTCTGCTGGTGTAAACAGGTATTTGTAATCTGGAATCTGACAGAAGAACAATGTTTGAGAATGCTTTCTTGGCTCATCTTGTCTGCCATCACCATGGCTTGGGCAACTTCAAAATGAAAGACAGGTCTCAATACAGTCAGATGCAACACTGAAAGATGTAACAAATTTGGGGGCCGGTATTGAAACTTAAACTTATAGATTCCCATATAATATCAGTTGTTTTTGTCATTGTTTCTTCTAGTCATCATTCCATTTGCATATACATCCTCATATTCCTAACCTAGAGTAATTGTGTTTGAAATAAAGAATACCTATTCCTTAATGAAAAAAATATATATATAATGTCACGTTTTAATATTCTTTGAGGAAAACTGAAGGACAATATAGCAGAATAAATGGTGATATTGGGGAGGATAGCTCTTATTTTAGATTGGATATGGCAGGGATAACCTTCTGTAAAGGTGAAAATTCAAAAAAATGCTTAAATGGAGTAAAGGACATGAATCAAGAAATCATTCAACAAATGATAAGATGATAATATGGAAAGTAATTGAGGTTGATGATATGAGTATTATGCACATGGAGTCTAGCATATAATTTAGAAAAGATTTGCTGTTTCATGATAAAAAAAATTCTATTTGGTTGGAGGTTAGAGGAAAAAATGTCCAAATCCATCAAGTGAGAGGAAAGCAAACAAGAGACTTCAATGTGTGATAGTCTATTTATTTAACATGTATGTATGTTTATCTTAAATTAAAAATGTATAGAGTGACACAGGCCTTCCCTCTACTCTCCACATGTCTTTTGTAATCATGGAACAAACATTTTAAGAACAATTCCTAAGGTAAATGTTACAACGTGATAAAAATAATAAAAATAAAAATACCATGTGCTAAAGGGTAACTGCATTTAAATCATTTAGGCGGTAACATGAACACACTCAAGAAGACATATACACTGAAAGAAATGACTGTCATAGATGTCTTGTCCATGAAGAATATTGTAGAAAAATACATCATTAAGGCATGAAGAGACTTGCTCCTTAAATTTCTACAGCTGAGGAACAGAAATTATGATGGGGAAGAGTTAGCTTCACCATTCCCTCATTTAATTGTTTCATATATTTTTAGGATTCAAAAATTCACTGGAAGCTCCCTTTATGACTAGGATGTGGAGTGCACACAGCACTAGGAGCAGTTTACTGATACCATCCACCTGCCTCATATTGTGGCCGTCCTCCCTTTCCTCTCTGCTCCCCATTTCAGCTTCCTCTGATCACCCTGGCCTCCTTTCAGACCCCCACTCTGGGAACATCATATTGTGCTTCCAATCTTCTGCACCGTGGTTCCCTATACTGGGCTAAATATACTCAGATTTGTGCTGGACTGTCTCCTTTTCATGCCACAGGAATTCTCAAAGTCATCACAGCAGGGCCTTGTCAGACCCATCACCTGGAGGAGTTCAGGACCCAGTTGTAGTCCCTTGCTCTTTTCTTATGGAGAAAATGCTCTTTTCATTCACCTTCTCAGTTCACGTTTGTCCATCTGCCCCTCCAGACCCTGAGCTCCTAGGGGGAGGAACTGGTTGCCTGATAAACACTGGAACCACCTGAGTAGTCCGGTCCCTGTGGCTGCATGAAAAACTGAGAGGATCCAGTCCACGGCCAACGAGCTCTATTGTCCAAGCCCAATTGACTTTAGTCATGTGTAAGTCCTGCTGTTTTCTTTTGTTTCCTACATCAACTTTGTGTTCCATGTGGGGCTCAAACTCATGACATCAAGGTCAAGTACCATATGCCCTACTGACTGAGGAAGTCACGACTTCTCTTGTCATTTTTTCCTAGATTTTAGTGTCATAACTATTGAAGTTATTTTTTATTTATACATGTTGTATGTATATTACGTTATGTTGAATTACCAAATAACTCCCAAAATTATGGTAGCATGTTACCATAGTTTTCTTCAGGTGGATCTTCAGGTTGGAGACTAAGCTACTTCATGTGGACTTTTAGGAATCCAGAGTCCCTCCACCAAGGGTCTTCTCACACCCTGGCTTCTCATGCACGTCTGACACTATTTGTGCATGGGGAATATCCCTGACTTAAAGGTGGTCAAGTGGTAAAGTGGGGCAGAATCCCAAGTGTGTCAGTATGATCTCACGTTCCCAGTGGTCACAAGAAGAACAGTGAGGGCCTGAAGGCTTCAGTCCTCAGATATCAGTTGGGGAAATCTGGCTGGAAAACCACGAGGCTAGGTGCTGGCTTTCTGTCCTATGTATCCCTAAGCTTCAAATCCTAGCACAGCTGGGTGATAGTATTCATGGGAGGAGTCCAACCAAATAGAAGCATGGGAAGACCTCCAACTCCCAGGAGGTACAGCGTGAATCTGTGCCACAGGAATCTACAGAATTTGAATTTGAAACTCAGCCACACACCTGAGAAAAAAATGCTTTGTCACTGGTAGTGTGAACACAGAGCTCTGACAGAAACTGATGAGATTAGACTGATGGATCACTTTTCTGTGAGTGCTCACTGAAGAATTGGGGTGCAAATTTTCAGTTCCTTGGTAGAGAGTAGGTTGCAGCCATATTGACCCAACCTATTCATACTTCAAGCCTTCAGGGAGTAAAACAGAATCACGTCCTGGAATCTAGAGTTGATTACATGGAGACGTGACTCTGCTTAGGAGAGGTGCATTTGAACTAGCTGAAGTACCTTTGAGATTCAGTGCAACAGGCCCTTCCCTCAGAAGACCATCACAAACAACTCACTCCTGTCAAGTTTACTGATCATAGAGGGCTGCAAAGCTTCAACTTTTAGGGAAAACACTAAGTAGCATTTTTTGTATTTTAATTATTTAGACTTCTATTTATTTTTTCAGTTTTTTTAAATTTTCACCTCTTTTTGAATGATTTTCATTCGTATATATTTATATACACATACATACACACACACATATATATGTGTATATATACATACACATATATGTATGTATATATATACCTTTCCTTTCTTTTGTGGAAGTATTAAGATAATTAGAAATACCAAACAACTAAACTGGATGCTTACTTTTCAACTTTAAAATGTTGAGACCAAACTAGATTCTTATATTGCATAAATGATGAGATTTTATTCTGCAAGTCAAATACTTCAACAAAAATTTTCTTTGTAATGGCCATTATACTCAGCATGAAACAACAGTTTTTGATTAGCTTCTGTATTATGTCATCACAATTTGTACTGTATCACTAAATACAATATTTAGTACATCTTATGTAAAAAAATAAAAACACTTTAACAATGTTTATTCTTCCGATCTAAGAGCATGGGATGGTCTTCCATCTTTTTGTGTCTTCTTCAATTTCTTTCATGAGTGTTCTGTAGTTCCTCGAGTACAGATCCTTTACCTCTTTGGTTAGGTTGATTCCCAGGTATCTTATGGTTCTTGGTGCTATAGTAAATGGAATCGATTCTCTAATTTCCCTTTCTGTATTTTCATTGTTAGTGTATAAGAAAGCCACTGATTTCTGTATATTGACTTTGTATCCTGCCACGTTGCTGAATTGTTGTATGAGGTCTAGTATTTTGGGGGTGGAGTCTTTTGGGTTTTCCATATAAAGAATCATGTCATCTGCAACGAGAGAGAGTTTGACTTCTTCATTGCCAATTCAGATACCTTTTATTTCTCTTTGTCGTCTGATTGCTGTTGCTAGGATTTCTAATACTATGTTGAAAAAGAGTGGTGAGAGTAGACATCCTTGTCGTGTTCCTGATCTCAATGGGAAGGCTGCAAGCTTTTTCCCATTGAGGATGATATTTGCTGTGGGTCTTTCATAGATAGATTTTATGAAGTTCAGGAATGTTCCCTCTATCCCTAGCCTTTGAAGCGTTTTAATCAGGAACAGATGCTGGATTTTGTCAAATGCTTTTTCTGCATCAATTGAGAGGACCATGTGGTTCTTCTCTCTTCTCATATTAATTTGTTCTATCACATTGATTGATTTGCAAATGTTGAACCATCCTTGTAGCCCAAGAATGAATCACACCTGGCCGTGGTGGATAATCTTTTTAACGTGTTGTTGGATCCTGTTTGGTAGGATCTTGTTGAGAATCTTAGCATCCATATTCATCAGTGATATTGGTCTGAAATTCTCCTTTTTGGTAGGGTCTTTGCCTGGTTTCGGGATCAAGGTAATGCTGGCTATATGTAGAAGAATGAAACTCGACCATTCTCTTACGCCATACACAAAAATAAAGTCAAAATGGATAAACGACCTAAATGTGAGACAGGAATCCATCAGAATCCTAGAGGAGAATATAGGCAGTAACCTCTTCAATATCAGCCACAGCAACTTCTTTCAATATATATCTCCAAAGGCAAAGAAAACAAAAGTGAAGATGAACTTTTGGGACTTCATCAAGATCAAAAGCTTCTGCACAGCAAAGGAAACAGTCAATAAAACAAAGAGGTAACCCACGGAATGGGAGAAGATATTTGCAAATGACAGTAGAGACAAAAGGTTGATATCCTGGATCTATAAAGAACTCCTCAAACTCAACACACACAAAACAGACAATCATATAAAAAAATGCACAGAAGATATGAACAGACACTTCTCCAATGAAGACATACAAATGGCTATCAGACATATGAAAAATGCTCATCATCACTAGCCATCAGGGAGATTAAAATTAAAACCACATTGAGATATCACCTTACACCACTTAGGATGGCCAAAATTAGCAAGACAGGAAACGACGTGTGTTGGAGGGGATGTGGAGAAAGGGCAACCCTCTTACACTGTTGGTGGGAATGCAAGTTGGTGCAGCACTTTGGAGAACAGTGTGGAGATTCCTCAAGAAATTAAAAATAGAACTTCCCTATGACCCTGCAATTGCACTACTGGGTATTTACCCCAAAGATAGAGATGTAGTGAAAAGAAGAGCCATCTGTACCCCAATGTTTATAGCAGCAATGGCCTCGGTCGCCAAACTGTGGAAAGAACCAAGATGCCCTTCAATGGACGAATGGATAAGGAAGATATGATCCATATCCACTATGGAATATTATGCCTCCATCAGAAAGGATGAATACCCAACTTTTGTAGCAACATGGACAGGACTGGAAAAGATTATGCTGAGTGAAATAAGTCAAGCAGAGAGAGTCAATTATCATATGGTTTCACTTATTTGTGGAGCATAACAAATAGCATGGAGGACAAGGGGAGATGGAGAGGAGAAGAGAGTTGAGGGAAATTGGAAGGGGAGTTGGACCATGAGAGACTATGGACTCTGAAAAACAATCTGAGGGTTTTGAAGCGGTGGGGGATGGGAAGTTGGGGGAACTAGGTGGTGGGTATTGGAGAGGGCAGGGATTGCATGGAGCACTAGGTGTGGTGCAAAAACAATGAATACTGTTACGCTGGAAATAAATTTTTAAAAATTACAAAAAAATAAAAAAATAAAATAAAAATAAAAACATTTCAGGGAAGTAAGGAATGTGGAGAATGACGACATTCAGGCACCACCACCTAAATCCAGATGGTGACTCCAGAATGTTGACTTGCCTTTGCAGCTGTACCCCTAGAAGAAACTCTTACACAGAACTTAAACTCCAAACTGATTATTTTTATATGCTTCATGTCCAGGTGTGGGTTTTTTTGGCACTGAAGCTAAAAACCGTTCATATGCAAATTGCACAGATCCTGAAGGATTGCTGTGCTAGGAATATCTCAGGATTTGTTAAACTGCAGTTAAAAACATTTTGCTAACTTTATTTAATGACTTAGTCTTCCCTATCATTGGCTTGTTTCTACAGTTGATGCTGGTATCATTGAAATGTGGAACTTGCATGAGCTTTTTGCCCACAATTTTCCAAGCTAATGCCTCTGAAATGGTGTCATGCTAAGAACTCAGTGGATACATATACATATACATATGCATATACATAGTCTTCTATTATTATCTCATAATGCCAGTGCATTCAGCTCCCAAAACATGAATGTTCATATCGAAAATATTAAATGCTTACTTCCATCAACTTTTTAATTCATTATCTTTCCTTTATTTTAAAAATATTTATCTTTTTCTGACAAAAGTGTCCAGTGAAGCTTACTTGAATCATCATAATTAAGTTAGGGTTAAACATAAATAATAGAAATTTGTATTTCCTGGATTAACTAATAACATTGAGCTGTAAATTATAGACAAGGCTTTATTAAAAATGAAAATGACAGGGGCACCTGAGTGGCTCACTGGATTAAAGCATCCGCCTTGAGCTCAGGTCATGATCCAAGGGTCCTGGGATTGAGCCCTGTATCTTCCTCTCTGCTCAGCATGGAGCCTGCTTCCCTTCCTCTCTCACTGACTCTCTCCCTGCCTACTTGTGATCTCTGTCTGTCAAATAAATAAAGAAAATCTTTATTAAAAATGAAAATGACCTTAAAAATAACCTGCAAATATAAAAAAGTCTTTAAATATGATCACATGTTCATACAAATGTGGTTTACAGTTGTCAAAAAAGCAATCTTATAGTACAATATGGTTTTACTGAGTGTTTTGAGTACACAGATCAAGCTATTTTACTCACTGTGCGAGTTCAGAAACACAAAAGCATTTCCAAAACACAAGTTCATTAATCATGAACTTGGGTGTCATGTCAATGTCAAATCACTATAATAGCTTCTGAATATTGTTTCTACTGCATTTATATTGTCGCAGCCTGTAAGAAATGGTTCATGGACCGGTAGCATTATGGGTATCACTGCTATGCACGCACTTATGGCTCCTGAAGTGGTGAGCTTAAATCCTAGACAACCTCTGTGAGGTGCAGTGTGTTTGTGTATCAGGGAAGCGAGAGTTAATATGAGGGAGAGAAATCCTAGAAGGTGGAGAGCCTAGAAATATTAACAGAGGAATCTGATCTCATAGCCGCAGGTACTTGGGAGCCAGCACAGCTTCTTAAGCAAGGGAAAAGCATGAGAGTAGTCACCTTTTAGCAGCCAGAGCTCTGCAGGAGGTTGGAACATCATAGTGATCTTGTGCAACCTACTCATTTTAAAGATAAGAAAACCGTTATGTAAATAATTCACCAATAGAACCAAAGCTAGCACCCCAAAACTAACACCCCAAAATATAAAGGTATTTACAAATAAGGTATCAAACAAAAAACTGAAAAAAATATGCACAGGAAATAGCTTGTATGGCTTGCCATATCTAAAGTTAGGAGACACTCTCATTTAACATAGTATTAGATGTTCTAGCAACAGCAATCAGAAAACAAAGAGAAATAAAAGGTATTCAAATTGGCAATGAAGAAGTCAAACTCTCTCTCTTCACAGATGACATGATACTTCATATGGAAAACCCAAAAGGCTCCACCCTCAAACCACTAAATCTCATACAGAAATTCAGTAATGTGGCAGGATAAAAAGCCAATGTAGAAAAATCAGTTCCTTTCTTCTACACTAACAATGAAAATACAGAAAGGGAAATTGGATAATAGATTCCATTTACTATAGCACCAAGAACCATAAGATACCTCGGAATAAACCTAACCGAAGTGGTAAAGGATCTATACTCAAGGAACTACAGAACACTCATGAAAGACATCAATGAAGACACAAAAAGATGGAAGACTATTCCATGCTCATGGATTGGAAAAATAAACATTGTCAAAATGTCTATACTGCCTAGAGCAATCTAGATTTTCAATGCCATTCTGATCAAAATTCCACGACATTTTTCAAGGAGCTAGAGCAAACATTCCTCAAATTTTATAGAATTAGACCTGACTTGCTAAGGAAATGTTGAAAAAGAAAAACAAAACTGGGGGCATCACGCTGCCTGATTTCAAGATTTACTACAAAGCTGTAATCACCAAGACAGCATTGTAATGACATCACAACAGACACATAGATTAGTGGAACAGAGGCAAAATCCTAGATAGGGACCCTCAACTCTATGGCCAAATAAACTTCAACAAAGCAGGAAATAATGTACAGTGGAAAAAAGACAGTCTCTTCAATAAATGGTGCTGGTAAATTGTCCTGCTATGTGTAGAGGAATGAAACTCGACCATTCTCTTACACCATACACAAAGACAAACTCTAAATGGATAAAATACCTCAACATGAGGCAAGAATCCATCAGAATCCTAGAGGAGAACATAGGAAGTAACCTTTTCGACATCGGCTATAGAAACTTCTTTCAAGATGTGTCTCCAAGGGCAAA
>NW_019154871.1:8814-9835 GCF_002288905.1 Enhydra lutris kenyoni | reverse complement strand
CCGCTTTGATCCAGTGTCTCTGCTTCTCAGTTCCAAGGGATCTGAGTTGACGGAGGTTTTCAGTCTGACGTTTCACAATGCTGTTTGGTGTCCAGGGAGACTTTAGAATGTGGCGGTAGCTCTGGGGCCATGCAGGAACCTCCTAGCCTGTGGGTGGGACCCCGTTCCCAAGGTCAAATTTTCCTTCTCGGGACCAGAGGGGTTCTACTGTGTGGCTCAGGGACCACATGTTGGGCTATATGTTGGATTTCCATAACAGGCCGGAGGGACCGAGGCCTGAAAACCTAAGCTAGGTTTTGGATGCGGTCCTAGGGGCATGTCAGGTTGAATCTTCGGACTCAGGCCCATTGACGTGCGTGTCTTCCTAGAGGTAGGTGCTGACGGTGTCTCATACTGTGCCTTTTTCCCAGAGAGGCCTATGAAATTGGGGTGGGTTCAAGTGCCTTGCAGGTTTCTCCCATTTGGATGGTTTGGGCAACAGAGACGGGCATAATTTCCTCGCGAGAGCAGACCCAGTGATGTGGTTAGGTTCTGGGGTTCCATCCTGGAGGGCATGTGGTCAAGGCTTTGGGAACGAAGTCTTCAGATAGCAACTCTGGGAAGAATTAGGGGAGAGGTTATGGCAGGCCCGATGTGCAGACCCTGAAAGCAGCTCCTCAGGATTTGAAATTCGGGTGCCTGGGAGGCAGGAGCAGAGGCTTTTCTATCTGTACGGTATACATAGGGTTTTCTCGGAATGGACGGGTGAGCACATGGGTCTATGGGATATTCTCCCTTTCTGGGGATTCTGCCAGGCTCCCAAGAGATTGGTGTTTTTCTGGGGAAAGGGAAGAGTACTCTTTTCCATCTCAGGGGTCCTGTCCAAACAGGGATTCCAATGACGGATTGTGGGTCAGGTGGCCTGGACAACACCAACAAGGGTTAGGATTTGGCCAAGAGGCACGAGAGGCCTGCTGAGATGATGAGTTGATCAGTCTGCCGGGTCACAATGCTGCTTGGTGTCCAGGGAGACCTTAGAAAG
>NW_019154871.1:0-8771 GCF_002288905.1 Enhydra lutris kenyoni | reverse complement strand
ATGGGACCCCGTTCCCAAGAGCAAAGTTTCCTTCTCGGGACCAGAGGGTTTCTTCAGTATGGCTCAGGGACCCCACGTTGGGCCATATGTTGGTTTTCCAGTACAGGCCGGAGGGACAGAGGCCTGAAAACCTAAGCTAGGTTTTGGATGTGGTCTTAGGGGCATGTAAGGTTGAATCTTCGGACTCAGGCCCATTGCGTGCGTGTCTTCCTGGAGGTAGGTGCTGACGGTGTCTCATAATGTGCCTTTTTTCCAGAGCAGCCTATGAAATTGGGGTGGGTTCAGGTGACTTGCAGGTGTCTCCCATTCTGGATGTTTTGGGCAACTGAGACGGCCAGAGTTTCCTCGGGAGTGCAGGCCCCGTGATACGGTGTGGATCTGGGGCCCCATCCTGGAAGGCATGTGGTCAAGGTTTGGGAACAAAGTCTTTAGACAGCAACTCGGGGAAGAATTATGGGCGACTTTATGGAAGGCCCGATGTGCAGACCCTGAAAGCAGAGTCAGGATTTGAAATTCGTGTGCCTGGGAGGTAGTAGCAGAGGCTTTTCTCTTTGGACTATATACCTAGTAGGGTCTCGGAATGGACGGGTGACCACATGGGTCCATGGGATATTCTCCCTTTCTGGGAAATCTGCCAGGCTCCGAAGAGTTTGGTGTTTTTCTGGGGGAAGGGAAGAGTGCTTTTTCCATCTCAGGGGTCCTGCCCAAACAGTGATTCCAGAGACGGGTTGTTTGTCACGTGGCCTGGACAACCCCAACAAGGGTTAGGATTTGGGTCTAGGGGCACAATAGGTTCTCTCTGTGGGATCCTGGTCCAGCCCCGAAAGGCTGTGCTTGAAAGGGGTTTCAGGCTAAGAGTCACAATGCCTGTTTGTGCCCAGTAGCCCCTCCTGAGTGGGCGTGGTCTCATGGGCCATGCAGATGCCTCCCACTCTGAAAGTAGTACCACCATATCAACATCCACTTTCCTGCCATGGGGAAGGAGGAGGACTCTGTTGTGCTTCAGGTACACACAAGGGCAGGGTTTTGCACTGCCTTCTGGGGTCAGATACCTGCATACCCAGGTTGGATGGAAATAACGGGCTCGTGCCAAAGCAGTTCCCACCAGCAGGATATGGGTCCCGCTATCTGTCTGGCCGACAGGAGATTGGGTCTCGGGCTGTGTTACAGAGAGCTTTAGTTCACAGGGCGACCTATGATATCAGGGTGACCTTGAGGGCCGTGTGGTTGGACGCTCATTGGGGGTTTTGGGCAGACCTGTAGGACATTTCTTCTTTCTGTTGGCCAGGTAGAAGGCAACATTGTGACTCCAGTATTCCCAAGATGGAGGGCCTGCTGGTAACGCTTGTGAGGATCGAAATCTGAAAACACAAGCTATGGTTATGTTCAGTGCAGAGGGCATGACAGTTCCAATGTGCAGCAGCTGTTTTTAGATCTCCAGCCCCTGAGGATGGGCGAGGGTGAGATGTCTGCTCACACTGGAATTTGTATCCATGATGGCCAACGAAATCTCGGGTGGCCTCAAGAAGCCTTGGAGGCTTATCCAAGCTGGAGCTTGTGAGCTGCTCCAAAACACAAGGTGTCCATCTGAAGGACAGGGGTAGTCAATTTGAGGTCTCCCACATGGAAAGATTCGACAGCAGAGCTCTCCGAATGGATGCCTGGAAATCCACCTCGCGTTCCCTCAGCAGCCAAGGAACAGGGCAGCTTTGATCCACTGACTCTGGTTCGAAGTTCCAAGGGATCTGAATTGACAGAGGTTCTCATTCTGACGGGTCCCAATGGTGCTTGGTGTCCTGGGAGACCTTAGAATGTGGCTGTGGCTCTGGGCCCAAGCAGGAATCTCCTAGGATGAGGGTTGGTCCCCGTTCTCAAGAGCAAGCTTTCCTTCTCGAGACCAGAGGGATTGTATTGTATGGCTAGGGGCCACAGGTTGGGCCATAAGTTGGTTTTGAAGAACAGGCCTGAGGGACAGAGGCCTGAAAACCTAAGCTAGGTATTGGATGAGGTTCTAGGGGCATGTCAGGTTCAATCTTCAGACTGAGGTCCATTGACGTGCTTTTCTTCCTGCAGGTCGGTGCTGAAGGTGTGTCAGTCAGACTGCGCATTTTTTCCAGAGCAGCCTATGAAATTGGTGTGGGTTCAGGTGCCTTGAAGGTTTCTCCCATTCTGAAAGGTTTGGGCTACTGAGATGTGCAGAGTTCCCTCGGTAGAGCAGGCCGAGGTATGCTATTTCGTTCGGGATGTCCCATCCTGGAGGGCATGTGGTCACGGCTTTGGGAACCAAGTCTTCAGACAGCAAGTCGGGGAAGACTTAGAAGCGAAGTTATGGAAGGCCGATCTGCAGACCCTGAAAGCAGCTCTTCAGGATTTGAAATTCGGATGCCTGGGAGCAGTAGCAGAGGCTTTTCTGTCTGGACTCTATATCTAGGATGGCCATGGAATGATAGGGTTGCTACATGGGTCCATGGGAGGTTCTTCCTATCTGGGGTTTTTCCCCGGCTCCAAAGAGTTTGCTGTCTTTCTGGGGGAAGGGAAGAGTGCTGTTTTCCACATCAGGGGTCCCTCTCAAACAAGGACGTGGCCTGGACAACCCCACCAAGGTTTAGGATTTGGGCTAAGAGGCACGAGAGCCCTGCTCTTTGGCTTCTTGTTCCAGCCCACAACAGAGTGTGCTTTAAAGGGGTCTCAGGCTGAGGGTCCCAATACCTGCTGTGCCCACCTACACCTGCTTTTGGGCGTGGTCTCATGGGCCATGTAGCTGGCTCCAACCCTAGAGTAGTACAACCATCTCAACATCCACATTCCTGCCTTGAGGAAGTAGGAGTACTCTGCTGTTATTCAGGTTCCCCTATAGGCAGGGATTTGCGCTACCTTCTGGGGTCAGATACCTGCATACCCAGGTTCGCAGGAGATGACGGGCGCTGACCAAGACAGAGCCCACCTGCAGGATATGGGTCGCGCTATGTGGCTGGCTGACAGGACGTCGGGGCTCGGGGTGTGTCAGACAGAGCATCAGTTCACAGGGCGGCCTATGATATCAGGGTGCTCTTGAGGGCCATGCTGCTGGACCCTCATCTGGGGATTCTGGGCAGACCCGTAGGGCCTTTCTTCCTTCCGGTGGGCAGGCAGAAGGCAGCTTTGTTTTTCCAGAATTCCCAATACGGATGGCCTGCTGGCAAGGTGTGTGAGGATGGAAGTCTGAAAACATAGCTACGGTTACGTTCAGTGCCGAGGCCATAAGAGTTCCAATTTGCAGGGTCTGATTCGAGATCTCAAGCACCTGAGGTCGATCGAGTGTGAGATGTCTGCTCACGCTGGAATTTGTATCCATGATGGCCCACGAATGCTCGTGCGGCCTGAAGAAACCTAGGCGGGTTTCCGAAGCTGGAGCTTGTGAGCTGCTCCAAACAGCAAGGTGTCCTTCAGTGGGACAGGGGAAGTCCAGATAGAGGGATCCAGGGTCCCTAATGGAAAGATTCGATAGCAGAGCTCTCCGAATGGATGCCTGGAAACTCCACCTCCGTTACCACTGAAGCCTAGGTACAAGGCAGCTTTGATCCAGTGGCTCTGCTTCGCAGTTCTAGGGGATCTGACTTGACGGAGGTTCTCAGTCTGACGGGTCACAATGGTACTTGGTGTCCAGGGAGACCTTAAAATGTGGAGGTTGCTCTGGGTCCGTGCAGGAACCGCCTAGCCTGTGGGTGGGACCCCTTTCCAACGAGCAAAGTTTCCTTCTCGGGACCTGAGGGGTTCTACTGTATGGCTCAGGGACCACACGTTGGGCCATAAGTTGGTTTTCCAGAACAGGCCTAAGGGACAGAGGCCTGGAAAACTAAGCTAGGTATTGGATGAGGTTCTAGGGGCATATCAATTTCAATCTTCAGACTCAGGTCCATTGAGGTGTGTTTCTTCCTGCAGGTAGGTGCTGAAGGTGTGTCAGTCAGACTGCGCATTTTTTCAGAGCAGCCTGTGAAATTGGTTTGGGTTCAGATGCCTTGAAGGTTTCTACCATTCTGGAAGGTTTGGGCAACTGAGATGTGCAGAGTTCCCTCGGGAGTGCAGGCCCAATGATGCCGTTTGGTTCTGGAGGTCGCATCCTGGGGGGCATGTGGTCACGGCTTTGGGAACCAAGTCTTCAGACAGCAACTCAGGGAAGACTTAGGAGCGAAGTTATGGCAGGCCCGATCTGCAGACCCTGAAAGCAGCTCCTCAGGATTTGCAATTCGGATGTCTGGGGGTAGTAGCAGAGGCTTTTCTGTCTGGACTCTATATCTAGGATGGCCTCGGAATACTAGGGTTGCTACATGGGTCCATGGGAGGTTCTTCCTATCTGGGGTTTTTCCCCGGCTCCCAAGAGTTTGCTGTCTTTCTGGGGGAAGGGAAGAGTGCTATTTTCCACGTCAGGGGTCCCGTGCCAACAAGGATTCCAGAGTGGGTTGGTGGGTCACGTGGCCTGGACAACCCCACCAAGGGTTAGGATTTGGGCCAAGAGGCAAGAGAGGCCTGCTCTCTGGCTTCCTGGTCCAGCCCTCAACAGGGTGTGCTTTAAAGGGGACTCATGCTGAGGGTCACAAGCCCTGCTTGGCCCAGCTGCCCCTCCTGAGTGGGCGTGGTCTCATGGGCCTAGTTGCTGGCTCCCACCCTAGAGTAGTACAACCATCTCCACATCCACATTCCTGCCATGAGGAAGGAGGAGTACTCTGCTGTGATTCAGGTTCCCCCATAGGCAGGGATTTGCGCTACCTTCTGGGGTCAGATTCCTGCATACCCAGGTTCGCAGGAGATGAAGGGCTCTGACCAAGACAGAGCTCACCTGCAGGATATGGGTCGCGCTATGTGGCTGGCTGACAGGACGTCTTCAGGGAGCAACTCGGGGAAGAATTAGGGGCGAGGTTATGGCAGGCCCGATTTGCAGACCCTGAAAGCAGCTCCTCAGGATTTGAAATTCGGGTGCCTGGGAGGGAGTAGCAGAGGCTTTTCTCTCTGGACTTATACCTAGGATGGTGTCGGAATGGACTTGTGAGCACATGTGTCCATTGGATATTCTCCGTTTCTGGGAATTCTGCCTGGCTCCCAAGAGTTTGGTGTTTTTCTGGGGGAAGGGAAGAGTGCTCTTTTCCATCTCAGGGGTCCTGCCTAAACAGGGATTCCAGAGACGGGTTGTGGGTCACGTGGCCTGGACAACCCCACCAAGGGTTAAGATTTGGGTCTAGGCGCACAATAGGTTCTCTCTGTGGGATCTTGGTCCAGCCCCGACAGGCTGTGCTTGAAAGGGTTCTCAGGCTGAGTCACAATGCCTCTTTGTGCCCAGTTGCCCCTTCTGAGTGGGCGTGGTCTCATGGGCCATGCAGATGCCTCCCACTCTGAAAGTAGTACAACCATATCTACATCCACTTTCCTGCCATGCAGAAGGAGGAGTACTCTGTTGTGCTTCAGGTACACAAAGGGCAGGGTTTTGCACTACCTTCTGGGGTCAGATACCTGCATACATAGGTTGGATGGAAATAACGGGGTCGGGCCAAGGCAGTTCCCTCCTGCAGGATATGGGTCCCGCTATCTGGCTGACCGACAGGAGATTGGGTCTATGGCTGTGTTACGTAGAGCATTAGTTCACAGGGCGACCTATGATATCAGGGTGCCCTTGAGAGCCATGCTGCTGGACCCTCATCTGGGGATTCTGGGCAGACCCGTAGGGCATTTCTTCCTTCCGGTGGGCAGGCAGAAGGCAGCTTTGTTTTTCCAGAATTCCCAATATCGATGGCCTGCTGGCAAGGTGTGTGAATATGGAAGTCTGAAAACAAAACTATGCTTATGTTCAGTGCCGAGGCCATAACAGTTACAAAGTGCAGCGTCTGTTTCGAGATCTCAAGCACCTGAGGACGATCGAGTGTGAGATGTCTGCTCATGCTGGAATTTGTATCCCTGATGGCCAACGAATGCTCGTGCGGCCCCAAGATGCTGTGGCGGCTTTCCGAAGCTGGGGATTGTGAGCTGCTCCAAACAGCAAGGTGTCCTTCAGTGGGTCAGGGGAAGTCTAGTTAGAGGGCTCCAGGGTCCCCATATGGAAAGATTCGATAGCAGAGCTCTCCGAATGGATGCCTGACAAATTCCACCTGCGTTACCCCTGAGGCCTAAGAACAGGGCAGCTTTGATCCAGTGGCTCTGCTTCTCAGTTCCAAGGGATCTGAGTTGACAGAGGTTCTCAGTCTGACGGGTCACAATGCTGCTTGGTGTCCAGGGAGACCTTAGAATGTGGCGGTAGCTCTGGGGCTCTGCAGGAACCTCCTAGCCTGTGGGTGGGACCCCGTTCCCAAGAGCAAAGTTTCCTTTTCTGGACCAGAGGGGTTCTACTGTAAGGCTCAGGGACCCCACGTAGGGCCATATGTTGGTTTTCCAGAACAGGCCGGAGGGACAGAGGCCTGAAAACCTAAGCTAGGTTTTGGATGAGGTCCTAGGGGCATGTCAGGTTGAATCTTCGGACTCCGGCCCATTGACGTGCGTGTCTTCCTGGACGTAGGTGCTGACGGTGTCTCATACTGCGCCTTTTTTTCCAGAGCGTTCTATGAAATTGGGGTGGGTTCAGGTGCCTTGCAGGTGTCTCCCATTCTGGAAGGTTTGGGCAAATGAGACGGGCAGAGTTTCCTCGGGAGAGCAGGCCCAGTGAGGCGGTGTGGTTCTGGAGATGCCATCATGGAGGGCATGTGGTCACGGCTTTGGGAACCAAGTCTTCAGACAGCAACTCGGGGAAGAATTTGGAGCGAAGTTATGGCTGGCCCGATCTGCAGACCCTGAAAGCAGCTCCTCAGGATTTAAAATTCGGATGCCTGAGAACAGTAGCAGAGGCTTTTCTGTCTGGACTCTATATCCAGGATGGCCTCGGAATGATAGGGTTGCTATATGGGTCCATGGGAGATTATTCCTATCTGGGGTTTTCCCCGCCTCCCAAGAGTTTGCTGTCTTTCTGGGGAAGGGAAGAGTACTGTTTTTCACGTCAGGGGTCCCACCCAAACAAGGATTCCAGAGTGATGTTGTGGGTCACGTGGCCTGGACAACCCACCAAGGGTTCGTATTTGGGCCAAGAGGCACGAGAGGCCTGCTCTCTGACTTAATGCTCCAGCCCCAAAGAGGGTGTGCTTTAAAGGGGTCTCAGGCTGAGGGTCACAATGCCTGCTTGTGCCCAGCTGCCTCTCCTGAGTGGGCGTGGTCTATGGGCCATGTCCTGGCTCCCACTCTAGAGTACTACAACCATCACCTCATCCACATTCCTGCCATGAGGAAGGAGGAGTACTCTGCTGTGATTCAGGTTCCCTCATAGGCAGGGATTTGCGCTACCTTCTGGGGTCAGATACCTGCATACCCAGGTTCTCAGGAGATGACGGGCTCTGACCAAGACAGAGCCCACCTGCAGGAAATGGGTCGCGCTATGTGGCCGGCTGACAGGAAGCCGGGGCTCGTGCTGTGTGAGACAGAGCACCATTTCATAGGGCGGCCTATGATATCAGGGTGCCCTTGAGGGCCATGCTGCTGGACCCTCATCTGCGGATTCTGGGCAGACCCGTAGGGCATTTCTTCCTTCCGTTGGGCAGGCTGAAGGCAGCTTTGTTTTTCCAGAATTCCCAATATGGATGGCCTGCTGGCAAGGTGTGTGAGGATGGAAGTCTGAAAACAAAGCTAGGCTTATGTTCAGTGCCGAGGCCATAACAGTTCCAATGTGCAGCGTCTGTTTCGAGATCTCAAGCACCTGAGGACGATCGAGTGTGAGATGTCTGCTCACGCTGGAATTTGTATCCATGATGGCCCACGAATGCTCGTGCGGCCTCAAGAAGCCTTGGCGGCTTTCCGAAGCTGGACCTCGTTAGCTGCTCCAAACAGCAAGTTGTCCTTCAGCGGGACAGGGGAAGTCCAGTTAGAGGTCTCAGGGTCCCCATATGGAAAGATTCGAGAGCAGAGCTCTCCGAATGGATGCCTGGAAACTCCACCTCCGTTACCACTGAAGTAAGAACAGGGCCGCTTTGATCCAGTGGCTCGGCTTCGCAGTTCCAAGGGATCTGAGTTGACGGAGGTTCTCAGTCTGACGGGTCACAATGCTGCTTGGTGTCTAGGGAGACCTTAGAATGTGGCGGTAGCTCTGGGGCCATACAGGAACCTCCTAGCCTGTGGGTTAGACCCCGTTCCCAAGAGCAAAGTTTCCTTCTCGGGACCAGAGGGGTTCTACTGTATGGCTCAGGGACCACACGGTGGGCCATATGCTGGTTTTCCAGAACAGGATGGAGGGACAGAGGCCTGAAAACCTAAGCTAGGTTTTGGATGAGGTCCTAGGGGCATATCAGTTTGAATCTTCGGACTCAGGCCCATTGACGTGCGTGTCTTCCTGGAGGTAGGTGCTGACGGTTTTTCATACTGCGCCTTTTTCCAAGATAGGCCTATGAAATTGGGGTGGTTTCAGGTGTCTTGGAGGTTTCTCTCATTCTGGTTCGTTTGGGCAACAGAGACGGACAGAGTTTCTTCGGAGAGCAGGCCCAGTGATGCAGTGTGGTTCTGGGGGTCCCATCCTGGAGGGCATGTGGTCAAGGCTTTGGGAACGAAGTCTCCAGACAGCAACTCGGGGAAGAATGAGGGGCGAGGTTATGGCAGGCCCGATGTGCAGTCCTTGAAAGCAGCTCCTCAGGATTTGAAATTCGGGTGCCTGGGAGGCAGTAGCAGAGGCTTTTCTCTCTGGACTGTATACCTAGGATGGTCTCGGAATGGACGGGTGAGCACAAGGGTCC
>NW_019154870.1:0-9865 GCF_002288905.1 Enhydra lutris kenyoni | reverse complement strand
ATGTTTCTAAGGAGGCTGCCTCATTACTGCCCAGAAAAAAAAAAAAATGATTTCACTTTTTTGTTTATCTAGGCTAGTTAATCTTTCTTTCCCCACTACTTATTTAATGCTGACTCTAGGCACAGTGTTTCTCTGTGCAGTGTGAGGAAACTCTCAATAGATTTATAATTAAGTGAGAAAGAAAAGACACCATACCTGAAATATAAAATAATGATATAAATATTTTTGTGATTAAGTACACTGATTAATTTAAAAATATTTCCTCAGCTTTTACTCTGTACAAGGCAGGCATTTCTTTTTGTTACCTCCCATTTTTCTCCCGATTCACTCTTCTCTGCTGCTCTGGATGCACACATATTATATCCATGCAAGTTTCTTTCCTTCTGGCTTCCTGTTAGATTGAGCCAATGGACAACACTGGCATGAGATCAGGATGGGAAAAGAATAAAGGAGCAGTAGGTATTCTCCTGGCTCCCTTCTTGCTGGGTCATCCTAGTTGGGCTGCTTTACTTATGAAGCTACCTTCTTGATGTTCTAGTAAATGGCCCATACCCTGACCCTTTAAGGTAGTAATGGCTCCCTGCTGTTGCCAGTCCTAGAGTACTATACTATCTTCTGTTAAGAAGAACATAAACCCTGCCCACAACTTTGTGAATAGTCCCTTAAATTAAATATAAATGACCAATTTTAATGTTCTATCTTTCCTTTCTGGACCTGAGCTCATACAAAAGCAAATCAGACAGATATCTGGCCTTAAAGGAAAAGATAAGCCATATTTCAACATAAATATGACAAGATAGAATTTGTTAAGTATGACAAGGTAGAGATTGTTAATATAACAGCAAGAACAATAAACTTGAAATTAGGCTATATAGATCGTCACCCTTGCACTTCTAATTATTTGTGAACACTTGAGCAAGACATGTTACTTTTTGGATGTCAGTTTCCTTAGGTGTGTAACGAGAAGGATAAACTAGATGTGTTCAAAAATTCTGTCCAGTGTCAAGGTTCTGTGCTCTCTTTGAGTGCTGTAAGGGAATAGCAATTAAATGCTACAGGGAGTGGCAGCTACAGTGCCATGGGAACCTGGAGGGGATATTTATAAACTGGCACTAGGACCACTGAGAACTATGAGATTTCTGCAGAAGAAGAGTGCTATGATGAAGGAAAGCTTCATAGAGTAGCTAGTAGACAGATGAGATTAGAAAATCATTAAATTGGTGAGTTGATAAATCATCCTACGTTAAAGCAAAGTCTATGGAATTTTTGCCATTCCATATAGACAGAATCTGACTTACCTATGGGGGTTATATGTATATGATACCTGGTGTTCCCTGAGTCATCTCTGCAGAGACCTCTGTGTCCACTTTAAGATATCTGATATCAGCACTCTTCCTGCAGAGCATGTACTTCTATTGCTTCTAGAGTTCCCATATAATCCCCTCTCCATCCCATCTCACATGTTACTGGATTTCCCCAAGCCTCCTAGACAGTGTAAAGATTTCTTTGCTGATAATGACTCAGATTCTTCCAGAAGTGAATTTGAGACTCTCAGAGAGCTTCACTGTGTTTGGCAGAAAGAGAGGAAGAGAGTGTGCTAGAGGTGGACTCCTGAAGACCGTACTTGTGTGACTGCCAATTAAGTTGCCATTTAAGAAAACATATAGAGTAACTACCACTTCTTGGGCACGATGATAACCAAGAATTTAAATCTAGTAAATCAAAGAAAAGGCTAACAATAACATCTTAATCTACTGCTGTAAGCACTGTAGTATGGCACTGATGCTGCATCTGCCTGGGTTATGATGGGAAACCAGAGAACCCACGTCACTCTACTGGGTGGTGGATAGGCTAGGAAGGAATCAGAGAAAGCTTTCTACAAGAGACAATGCCTAAGCTCAATCACAAATGTCTCAGAGTTACTTCACAAAGGAACAGAAAAATGTCTGCTTCAATGAGAATAGGATGACTGTAGCCTTCAAAGTATAAAATAACAAGAGCTGGGTCTGAATTGTATGTGTGCAGGTATATCAGGTTAACAAAGAGTGGCTTGGTGAATTAGGAATATAAAATAAAAGTGGAGGATTATCCTATTAAGGGTTAATTGAGCCTTCATGGTCTGCCATAGAAACCTAACCATCCAAAATGATTTATTTGCTGTGAAATGCATCTTAATATATACGGAGTCAATCTATGCAAGAGAGTGTCAGTGTAGCAGGTGGGTAAATTGAGGTTCCCTGTGCTGCATTATTTCCCACACATTGTGTGGCAAGGGGCCCTGACAAATAATAATATAAAAACTCCACATCTTTTAACCAATATATAATGAAATAATGTAATCCATCCATGGATGATTTGGGAATCATACTGTCTTGCCAAAGATGGGGAGATTGATTCCTCAGTCAAAAAAAAAAAAAAAAAAGTCCATATGTAGAGGAGGCTTGGTAACATGCTATTGCAGTTTTCTCTGGGTTGTAGAATTATTGCTGTTTTTTCTCTCCTCTTGTTTTTAATGAGTGCCTGAGAAATCCTCTGCCTCCCAGGGCTTTGTAGGAAGGGGGAAAAAAAACAGAATGTTAATCTGAGTTTTTAGACACATTTACACATCATCCATCTGCTTGGGAGGGAAAAAATTCAGATTCCAATAACGAAAATTGTACAGGTCTTCCTTGAGGCAACAGAAAATGCATGTGATAAGGGAATAGCCATGAAATGCAAAGGTGTATTTAGGTCTTAGCAAGTATTGACTGGAGATGTGAAGAAAGAAGATGTGAAGGGTGTGTGAAAAACCCCAAATAAAAGAGCTTGAGTAACATACAAATGGATAAGAAAATGTGCTTTAAAGGAAATGCAACTGTCACAAATGAATGTGCTGGGTGGAAAAGAAGGGGGACCAAGGGAGGAGACGTGTATGACAAGAATGAAGATAAGTAAGTCTCTTACAAGCTTGGCTCATGGAAACAATACTCTGCAATTATTGGTGTGTATTATATCATCCAAAATATAATCTAAAATGCAAGAATCCTGAATTAGATCTTCCTTCTACCCTGCCAACAATGAGGCAGATTTTCAGTCTTATATCAACTAAAACCCATAATCAGGGTGAAAGGTGATGAGGACAGCTGCCATACGCACTCCTGAGAGGAGGCTGGAGACCGCAAAACTTTGCAGTTCCCTGTCAGGCTGGTACAGCGCATGTTGTGCCAACAATCACATTCAGGGTAGACATTTGGTGGGAAGTATAGGAAATGTGTGTTACCACTCATGAAGACCTTCTGGGAGGACATATTGGATGTGTTTTGGGTTGGTTTACAGCCAATCTAGTGGACTTGTGCAGCACATTGTGAAATGTCACTTTTCTATTTAAACTCTGAAAGGGCATTAGTTTCACACGTTTACCAGTTGTCATTTTTCACTCTATTCTACAGCGCAAGCCCATCTGATTCATAGCGTATACCTGTGTGCTGGCTATATGTAACAATCCTTAAAATGGTACCCACCCAAGTGTTTAGGATTTTGAAGACATTTTTAAAGTTCCTCCTCTCCCTACCCTCTCTCCATTCACAGCATTTACGCCATAGGTCTGGAAGATGTAAGGAATGACCGCTCATGTGTTCCATCCTTATGGGGATGTGGATTTTTATGAGACTTTAGCAGTTGAGATTCATGTCATATCAGAGAAATTTCCATCAGTCCACCCCTTGGCTTGGTGAAACACAGCAGGGCCAGTACAGAAGGAATATTTTGGCCGACAACCGGCTTCCACAAACAAAGGCCATCCTCACCTCCTCACATCATAGGAGCTCTCTGGAACTCCCTTGCTCATGACTCCCACTTGCTTTCTGCCATGNTGCTCATGACTCCCACTTGCTTTCTGCCATGCATCCTGCCAACACCATCAGCACAACTCAGCCACTATCTAACCTTCACCCCCGACATGCTGAGTGTTCTTGTTTCTTACACAGCTTATAAGGGACAAATTTAGGGGCACATGTTCTAGTTTACTTGGAGTCTAAGAGCTCCAGTAACTGGATACTGTCTACACTGACAGGTTAGTACTACATTTCTCTCTGCTATTTGGGTGGAACTAAGGAATTTTCCCGACATTAAATGTATGTTTTCTGTGTAGGCATGGGGAGGGGTTTTGTTGTTGTTGTTGTTGTTGTTTTGTTTTGTTTTTTAGTAGCACTCAATCACAAAACATTTATAGTATTCTTGATAGGTAGCAGCACTGTTATAATTATAAACTATTCCTGAGGAGCCAAGAAGTATGTTAGGGAAGATGGATACAGGTAGTTATAATTCAAAGAAGTTTGCTATCAGGTCAACCGTAAGAGACAAAGCCTTAATGGAGACAGCATAGAAAAGGGATCCATGACTTCTGGCTGGGGTATCACAGAAAGCTCTTGGGGACACCTATTTTGAGATAGACCTTGGGAGATAGATGGAATTTCAGGAGGAAAAACTGATAATAATGTGTATCCAGGTGGAACACGTAGGCACCAGGATAGGTAAGAGCATGAAGACAGGATATATTTAGTTTACAACAATTGGGATAAATTTGCTGGAAACAGAGGATGCAAAAAGAAGAAATGGAGTAAGAAGGATAAGTTGGGAACATTTGTCTTGAAACATACTGAGTCAGAGAGTAACACTATCAAGACATGGAAGCTTAATTATTGATGATTAAGATGTATGGTGGTTCTCAACTGAAGGTGATTTTGTCCCCCAGGGACATTGCTCAACATCTGGATACACTATTGGTTGTCACAACCACATGAGAAAAGGGAGAAGAATCTAGTGGATAGAATCCATGATGCTGCTACAACAAAAAAAGCCTCCTATAACAAAGAATTATCTGTCCCCATATGTCAGTGGTGCTGAGGTTGAGGAAATGTGAAATGGAACAAAAGGGAAGTTGATGACTTAAAGGGGAAACAAGAGTTAATGCATTATTGAAAGGGTCCAGCTGAGAGGAAGAAGGATCTCAACAAGATAGTGGCAGTAAAAATAGAAAAAGGGAGAAGGCTGGACCAAATATTTAGAGGTAGAATCAGGAAAAATTTGCCAATAAATTGCCTCTGGTGAGGAAGAAGAAAAGAATAAAAAGAGAATTCAAAACTTTAAACTGTTTTTTTGGGGGGTGGGGAGCATGTTTAGGAGCTTCACAGAAGTAAAGCAATCAGCAAGAACTATCTGGCAGGAGAAAGCAATATATCCTTCTGTTTTATAACAGAAATTTGGAATCATAAAAATCTGGGTTTAAATCCCCACTTTTCCACTTACTAGTTGTATGATTTGCACAAGTTTTCTTAGTTCTCTGGGGTATTTTCACATTAGTAAAATAATAATAATACATTTTCCTCACAGATCGCCATGAAAATAGAATCAGATCATGTCTATAGAAAACATTTCCAAGTACATAGTTTTGCTATATAGAAGTAGCTATTTTTCTGCCACTGCTGATGTTATTTGACCAACATTAATGCCCCCAAAAGTGGAAGCCACCAGATTCAGTGATTTGGAAGACATTTTGGTAGATAACTTGGGCTACATGAAAGTTCTACCCTGTTCTTAGACTGGAGGAACTACAAGGAAGTGGTCTTTAGTGTTGTGTCTATGGCCTCAAGTATAACTCTTGGCAATGGCAACTCTAACTGAAGAAATGAAGACCAGAGTTGTTGGAGAGACTTGAGACTCTGCTCGCATGACCTAATGATGGGAGAAGACTGACCAAGTGAATGTGTTGAGTACCTACTCTATAATAAACATTGGGAGAAACAAAGCACCTGGCTGCATTATTTGCATGATGAATAAAAAGGAATAACAAATTAATCATAAATCTCTTGTTATGGTCAATGAGAGGCAAAGACAGCACTTAAAATTACTTAAAAAGTAATTGAACTTGGCTTTACTTTTTGAAAATCTAATGGACTCCAAAGTTTTTCTTTGGTGTAGAAATGTTGCTGTGTTAAAATATATTGCTATATTAAAATTATTTGTTATTTGGAATATGTAATATATACTGCTTTTTTGTCTTTCTGGTTGACTATTTTTATTTCTCAAGAAAAATATCTTTTTCTTGAGAAAATATCTTCTCATTTGCTATTCTATCACACATACAAATGTTTTCATGTTTTAAGAGGAAGAGTACATCTTGCCAAAGGAAACTACTAGACCCACCCTTGAGAGTTTTATAGGTGCCCCATCACATTGACCTGTGAGTAGTGGAAATATTTTCAACAGATATAACGATTAGGGTGACATGTGGACTTCTAAACATGTTTGGATTAGCTGGCTTTTTTTCAAACTCTGCATTTGTTGCCTTCATATTGACGTCTTCCATCTGCCACCATTCTCCAACATTTCATGCATTTATTAGTTGTATTATAGACTGCCTTTGTAGTGATAGTTTTTTAGGTACTTCACAGAAAATGGATATTTAGTAAAAGAAAATAGAGGAGTTAACAAGCAAGGAAAAGACCTAAAGAAAAGAAATGGGGAAGGGCTGAGAGAAGGAAATGCTATGTAGATGAAAAGGGAAACATAAGTAGGAGGGAAAACCGAGCCAGGTGCTTGGGTGTAATTCCTGTTATCTCCAAAATGGACCAAGTGGGTTCTGAAGGTGTTGAGGACACTCCACAGATACTTTCAGTTATTCTAAGAGCAGTGTTCCCTCTTTAATTTGATCATCTCTTAGTTATTGTGGGGTGTGTGTAACTGTTTAATTCTTTAAAGTTTAATTGGGTACCTTTGTGTTAGCAAGTAGTTGGAAAGTTATGGCTTAAAGTAATAACTGAATTAGTAGGAGTTTTTTCATCTTTTTACATTTACATAAAAATTTATAAACAAAATAAATACATTTTTCCCTGGTTAAAAATCCTTAGCCATGGGACTAACATTTGCCAAGGAAGACTTACTGAGAATGTGGAAAATGTTCAGCTAGCCATTTCTTCCTAAAAATCTTCTGCAGAAGGTGACAAATTCTCTTTGTTACAAAACATCACTTTCTTTGCAATGCCTATGATGCCATTCAATAGTATGTTCAATATTGGCACAGAATAGGATTTTCAATAAGTATTTTTGAACAAATAAATGAATCAGTTTAAAATTAAGCTTGTAAAATTGTTAAGGCGGGCATCTCCCAATATTTTAAACACCCCATGAAAAAAATTCTTTGTTGTACACTCAAATATCTGAGAGTGTACATATGCATATATATGCACATTTATGCATAAGTATTCCTATAATTATATGCATGCACACACACATTCTGGGCTTCTTTTGAAAGGTTTATGTGTGATGATACAGTGTATATAAAGTGTGTCTTTATGTTGCTACCCATTCAAGGCATGTATATCAACTGTACATATGTTGTACCATATGGCATACCTTTAATGCCCATCTTTCAGCTTTATTCTGAGTCACTAAAGAAATGCCTCCTGAGATAAGACAGTCTTAAAATAGGTCAGAGACCTCAGGAGTCATTTTTTTTTCTTTTTTTCTTTTTTAAAGATTTTATTCATTTATTTGACAGAGAGAGATCACAAGTAGACAGAGAGGTAGGCAGAGAGAGGGAGAGGGAAGCAGGCTCCCTGCTGAGCAGAGAGTCTGATGCAGGACTCGATCCCAGGACCCTGAGATCATGACCTGAGCTGAAGTCAGTGGCTTAACCCACTGAGCCACCCAGGTGCTCTCATTTTTTTTTTCAATGATAAATAATATCATAAGGAAAAAGCTGCAAGTGGGAAATACTCTTGCTAAATAAGCCAGCTTTCATAAGCAAAATTCAAGCTATTGAGACTTTTCTTTCTTGACATACTGCTTTCATAAATACCTTTCCTATAGCTTCTTACTTCAGTGGGTATGACCTAAGGATTGATAAATTTATATCTCCCAGAATCATAGAAGATGTAAATTTAAAGGGCCCACAGAGCCTGCATAATGTTAAGCAAATACATTGAGCAGATACCATATTTTATCTTCAATGCAAGTACATTTAGAGGAAAATGTATTTATAGATATATTAATATTATTCTAGTTCAGACTCCAAGAAAACCAAGTTAAAAAAAAATGCTATGTGACCACTTAATAATTCATTTCTTTAATCATTTACTATTATATATTTCTCAGTGACAATCTACTACAGTTTTTTGTTTCCTTCTATTTCTCAACCACCTTGCTATGTAGATATTCTTATTTTGATTTTATAGATGAGTAGACTAAGAGATAATGAGGAACATTTAGTAATTTACCTAAGCTCACTCAAACTTCCAGTTTATCTGATTCTTAGGCCTAATGTCTGCTGGGTACATTGTACTGATAATTAATACTATAACCATCCTTTCAGATGCTAATTAGCAGAGAAGGGACTGCTAATTTGAAAAGCCCATTACAAATTTTAAGAGTCTGGCTTTTGATAGACATTTAGCACATGTGACCTCATTAAGTATTAAAAACTGCCATACAAGAAAGAGACTCGATGTCCCCAGGTTATACATGAGAAAAGTATACTCACTGAAGTTTACATTTTTGTCTAGGCTCACATAGCTGGTAAATGAATTGTATTTTTTAAAAAATGTCAAACTAATGGCTGTCTCATTCTTTTTTTTTTTTAATAAACATATAATATATTTTTAACCCCAGGGGTACAGGTCTGTGAATCGCCAGGTTTACACACTTCACAGCACTCACCATAGCACATACCTTCCCCAATGTCCATAACCCCACCCCCCTCTCCCAACCTCCCTACCCCCAGCAACCCTCAGTTTGTTTTGTGAGATTAAGAGTCACAATGTCTGTCTCATTCTAATCAGTTTTGTAGTATATCATTCATAAATATAAGCAACTAAGGAGCATCAAACACTTAAGGAAACTGTCTGAAACAGAAGAGACCAAAACAAGTAAATAAAACAAAGGAACTAAGAAGAAACACAGGCAAAGAAAAAAATTTGATTAAAAATCTCTAATATGAATGTCATCTGTAAACATCAGGGATGTTTTTCATTGGAATCCTTGTTTGTACAATAGGTGTTATCCAAGGTTATACTCCTCTAGGGAGGTCCAAGCAAGGATCCAGGAAGCATACCTCCATTCAGTGTTACTGCCTGCTTTGTGCAAATCAGTTCTGTAAGCTCCCAGATCAAAGAACTTTACATCCTCTAGTAGTATTTCTTTGTATATTTGTATCCATTACTTCATCACCTGTTGTAACTTCCATGCTGGTTGAAAGGTAAAATCCTAAAACCGTCTTCAAATATAGAACCAAGACATACACTGAACATTCATTATGTGCCGGGCATTGAGCCAGGTGGTAGGGAAAAGGAGAAGCAAAATCCCTATCTCTCTCTGTTCTGGAGAGACACACTTGAAAATGTTTGGGGCTTGTTTTATTTGTTTTGTTACTATCAATATTATTATAAAACTTCATGTTTCATAAAAGATAAATATTGAAATAAAAAAATAGAAGCAAGATGCTCAGCTGGGAAAGAGGAAGAGAAAAGATAAGATGAATTATGGAGGTCCTGACTGGAAGGAATTTTGGAAAGGAAAATAATTTTGGACATAATTCACCAAAATTATTCCAAATATATTCCCATAAATGATACACATTTCTATGTTGAAAGGATCCATTGAGTCTCTAATACATTGATGAAAACAAAAAACAACAAAATGTTTTATCGTATAATTTCTGAATATTGAAGAAAAAGAGAAAAATTCTAAGTTTGCCAGCAAGAATGAAATAAGTCACACCAATAAGACCAGGAATCAAAATAAAGTTGTATCTCTCAATGATAATTGGAAATTTCAAGAAAACAATAGGGTTAAAAATGCTGAGAGGAAAATTATTTCTAATATAGAATTC
>NW_019154869.1:0-9876 GCF_002288905.1 Enhydra lutris kenyoni | reverse complement strand
AAATTTATAGATTACTACATCCACCAACTGCTGAAGAGACATCTTTACAGACACACAAGATTATATGCTGAGCTATAAACACGTCATCACAAATTTAGATGCAAAACTTCTGTTCAACATATTACTGAAAATCCTAGCCAGAGTAATTAACCAAGATAAATAAATAAGAGGAATATAAATGGGAAAGGGAGAAGTAGAAGTATCCCTATTTGAAGATGGCATGATATTACATATAGAAAACTAGGGGTGTCTGGGTGGCTCAGTCAGCTAAGTATCCAGCTCTTGGTTTTGGCTCAGGTCAAGGTCTCATGGTTTGTGATATCGAGCTCTGTATCAGGCTCTTCGCTTAGCAGGAGGTCTGCTTGAGATTCTCTCCCTCTGCCCCTCCCCAATGCTCTCTCTCTTTCTCTCTTTCTCAAATTAATAAATCTTAAAAAAAGAAAACTCTAGAGACCCCACCAAAAACAAAAAACAAAACCTAGAATAAACAAATACAGTAACATCATAAGACAATTCAATATACAAAAAATTAAAAACAAAAAAACCTCTAAAACTATCAGAAAGGGAAACCGTGCCTACATGAGTTTATATATCAATTTATGACAAATCCACCAAGAATATACAACAGGGAAGGGATAGTCTTTTCAATATATGGTGTTGATAAAACTACATTGTCACACACAAAAGAATGGAAGTGGACTCCAATCTTACACCTTGCACAAAAATCAACCCAAAATGGATTAAATACTTGAATGTAAGACCCGAAATCATGAAATTCCTAGAAGATGACAAAGGGGAAACTTCATTGACCTTAGTCTTGGCAATATATTTTTTTATTTGACACCAGAAGCAAAAGCAACAAAAACAAAAATAAACAGGTGGGACTACATCAAACTAGAAAGCTTCTGCACAACACTGGAACTATCAACAACAAAAAAAGGGGAACCTGCAGAATGAGAGAAAATATTTGCAAATTATATATCTAATAGTAAGTTAATATCCAAAATATATAAAGAATTCATACAACTCAATAGCAAAACCCAAACAATTAAAAAATGATCAGAGGACCTGAATAGACATTTTTTTGAAGAAGACATACATATAGCCAATAAGCATATGAAAAGACGCTCAACATCACTCATTATTGGGAAATGCAAATCAAGCCATAAAGAGATGTCACCTCACTCTTGTCGGAATGGCTATTATAAAAAAAGACAAGTGATAACGTGTTGGTTAGGACGTGGAGAAAATCAAACCCTTGTGCACTGTCAGTGGGGATGTAAATTGCACAGCCACTATGGAAAACAGCACAGAGTTTTCTCAAAAAGCTAAAAATGGAGCTACCATATGATCCAGCAATCCCACTTCTGAGTATATATCCAAAAGAAATAAAATCAGTACCACAAGGAGCTATTTTCACCCCCATGATCATTGCAGCTTTATCCACAATAACCAAGACGTGGAAATGACTTGTGTGTTTGTCCATAGACGAATGGATAAAGAAGATGTGGTTAGTGCATACAATGAGATTTTATTCAGCCACAAGAGGGATGGAAGTCCCACTATTTGTGACAACATGAATGGACTGTTGAGGACATCATGCCAAATGAAACAAGCCGGACAGAAAAGGACAAAAACTGCGTGGTATCACTTATATGTGAAATCTTAAAAATAAATAAATAAATAAAAAATTTTACGAGTAAAATTTATAAAAAACAGAGTAGAAAAGTGGTTGTTGGAGGCTGGAGAAATAGAAGTTGGTAAAATGGGATGAACTTTAAGATATAAGATGAATAAGGTCTGAGGATCTAATGTGAAATAAGTACTATAGTTGGTAAATGGTAGGTATTGTATAGTTGAGATCTGCTATGACGGTAGAACTTTAATGTTCTCCCCAAAGGAAAGAAGGAAAGAAAGAAAAAAAGAAAGAGGAAGGAAAAGAAAGAGAGAAAGAAAGAAAGAGAGAGAGAGAAGGATAGAAAATGTGATTTGATAGATGAGTTAATTAAATAGGTGGGGAGGAAAAGAAGTGAAATTGTGTCTCTCCTTCGCTGGATAAAATGGGGGGATAAAAAGAAATAAACATCAAAGTGACAAACAGATAAACAGAACAGAATAGAGAGCCCAGAAATGGACTCACATAAATATAAGCAAGTTATCTTTGATAAAGGAGCAAAAGCAATGTAATGAGGAAAAAATAATCTTTTCAACAAATTATGCTGAAACAACTGGCCATCCACACAGCAAATAAATGAATCTAGAAACTGACCCTACACTTTTCGGAAAAATTAATTGAAAATTGACCATAAACCTTAATGTAAAATGCAACAGTATAAAACTCCTAAAAGATACAGGAAAAAATCTAGGTGACCTTAGATGTGGCGATAATTTCAGATACAGTATCAAAGGCACAGTCCGTGAAAGAAAAAATTGACAAGTTGACAAAACAAACTTATTAAGCAAATAAGACTTCATTAAATATTAAAAACTTTTGGGATGTCTGGGTGACTCAGTTAGTTAAGCATCTGCCTTCGGCTCAGGTCGTGATGTCAGTCTGCTTCTCCCTCTGTTCCTCCCTACTGCTCATGTTCTGTGTCTCTCTCAAATAAATGAATACAATCTTTAAAAAAATTAAAAACTTTTATGCTTCAAAGTATACTATGAAGAAGATGAGAAAACAAACCACAGACTGGGAGAAAATATTTGCAAAACATATATAAAGGTCTGTTATCCAAAATATACAAACAACTCTTAAATCTCAAGAGGAAAAGAAACATTCCAGTTTAAAAATAGATGGAAAAATGTTAGCGGATACCTCACCAAAGAAAAGACACAGATGGCAAATAAGCATATGAAAGGATGCTCTCCATCCTGTGTCATCCAGGATGTGCAAATTAGAACAATGCACACCTACGAGTATGGCCAGAATCTGAAACACCGACAACAAGCAGGAGCTCTTGGTCTACTGGGGGTGCAGAATGGGGCCACCACATGGGAAGAGAGTTTGGTGTTTTAAAGCACCAAACTTATAAAACAAAACATATTTTGCCATATGATCCAGCAAGAGTATTCCCTGCTCTTTACTCAAAGGAGTTGAAAAATCTTATCCACACAAAAACCTATGTATGGATGCTTATATCAGCTTTATTTATAATTGCCCAAACTTGGAAGCAGCCAAGATGTCCTTCAGTAGGTGAATGGAAAAACAGACAGCAGTTCATCCAGACAATTGAAGATGACTCAGGACTAAAATGAAATTTGCTACCAAGCCATGAAAAGACATGGATGAACCTTAGTGTATATTATTAAGTGAAAGAAGCCCATCTTAAAAGGTTACACAGTATATGGTTCCAACTATATGATGTTCTGGAAATAGCAGGACTGCAGGGGCAGTAAGGGATCAGTGGTTACCAGGAGCTGGCAGGGAAGGGTGAGTAGTTGGTGCAAAGATGATAGTTGGGGCAGTGAAAATACTTTATATAAAGTTATAATGGTGGATACAGGTGAGTGCGCACTTTTCAAACCCATAGAACGTGCACCCGAAATCCCACTGAGCCCAACGTAAACTGTGGACATTGGGGAGTGGTGCAGCATCCATGTTGGTCCATTAATTGTTATAAATGCACCGCCTGGAGGAGGGACTGGGCAAGTGTGGAGGCAGGATGTACGTACTCTGTCCTTGCTGCTCCATTTCACTGTAAACCTCCCACAGAAGACTCAACAAAAAGCTGTAGCCTGAAAACGTCGAAATAATTCCCAAAGCGCCTTTGGGGATCTCACTATTGTAAGGGAATGTCCTACCTTAAAGCTGGTATGGATGTGACGTCTAGGAAAGAGGAGGGGACCTGACATGCCCCTTCTGCCTCAGAAGAGGCCTGAGGGTGCTGGGCACACGCCAGCCCCACGCACGCCCTCCCGTCCTTCACCTGGAGTAGAAGAACCATTCCTGCTGCAAACCGCAGCTTGCATAGAAGGCTGCTGGCTATGCCCTAGGTCACCTTCATTCCAAGGACCCCTGCCTGTTCCAGATGGCCAGCCATCGATGCCCACCACCCCAAACATGGGAATGTTGCAACCAGCCCCTCTGGAAATGTCCCCGAAGTGCTCTCTGGCCCTTGAAGCCAGCTGAACACAGCCACGTGAGCCCGAAGAGCTATTAGGGGCATCTCCCTCTTCCAAACCCACCTGCTTGATACAGTGACTGTCTGTTGCAGATGGTCCAGCCTCTTTCTGACCTGTAGACACCGTGATTTCCCCCATGGCTGACACCCTGGGTGAAGGGTACAAGATGGCCTGGGGCTCTGACCCCGAGAGTCCCACCCTCCCTATTATGTGCTCCTGCTGCCTCACCTGCTCCAGGGCCCATGTCTCAGGGGCTGTCTGTCTTGCAGGACCCCCTTGTAGGCCTGAGCTTGGCGCCTGTGACAGCAGACACTGGTGGAGCTCAGGGGCCTGGGGCTGTGACTCTGACCCACCAGGTTAAGACAGACCCCAGCTTTCCCCACCACCTGCTCTGACACAATCTTTCCCCATAGGAAGAACATGGAAAAGTCCCAAACCACTGGCCCAGGTCGTATAAGGCTGTCCTTGCAACCTGTAAGGGTTCTCTTGGAAAATGTAACCTGCTTCTACACCACAAACTGGAATTAATTCTATGGAAATTCTAGCTGTATCATGACCCCAAACATTTTTAAAACGCTGCCACTTGTGACAGCTGCACGACCCACAAATCACCCGTCTGCAAAACGGGAGCAGCAAACCTCTAAAACCTGACGCCCTCCGAAATCCCGGAGCCATTGATCAGCAACTGTGAAAATAGCTCTACAGGTAAGTTTACTCTTGAAAAGTAGGGGGAAAAGAGGGTGAAATTTGCTAGCGTGTTCATTATCTAATAATTTTAAATTCCAAGTATATATATATATATATACACATACATATATATGTATGTGTATATATATATATATATACTTGGAATTTAAAATTATTAGATAATGAACACGCTAGCAAATTTCACCCTCTTTTCCCCCTACTTTTCAAGAGTAAACTTACCTGTAGAGCTATTTTCACAGTTGCTGATCAATGGCTCCGGGATTTCGGAGGGCGTCAGGTTTTAGAGGTTTGCTGCTCCCGTTTTGCAGACGGGTGATTTGTGGGTCGTGCAGCTGTCACAAGTGGCAGCGTTTTAAAAATGTTTGGGGTCATGATACAGCTAGAATTTCCATAGAATTAATTCCAGTTTGTGGTGTAGAAGCAGGTTACATTTTCCAAGAGAACCCTTACAGGTTGCAAGGACAGCCTTATACGACCTGGGCCAGTGGTTTGGGACTTTTCCATGTTCTTCCTATGGGGAAAGATTGTGTCAGAGCAGGTGGTGGGGAAAGCTGGGGTCTGTCTTAACCTGGTGGGTCAGAGTCACAGCCCCAGGCCCCTGAGCTCCACCAGTGTCTGCTGTCACAGGCGCCAAGCTCAGGCCTACAAGGGGGTCCTGCAAGACAGACAGCCCCTGAGACATGGGCCCTGGAGCAGGTGAGGCAGCAGGAGCACATAATAGGGAGGGTGGGACTCTCGGGGTCAGAGCCCCAGGCCATCTTGTACCCTTCACCCAGGGTGTCAGCCATGGGGGAAATCACGGTGTCTACAGGTCAGAAAGAGGCTGGACCATCTGCAACAGACAGTCACTGTATCAAGCAGGTGGGTTTGGAAGAGGGAGATGCCCCTAATAGCTCTTCGGGCTCACGTGGCTGTGTTCAGCTGGCTTCAAGGGCCAGAGAGCACTTCGGGGACATTTCCAGAGGGGCTGGTTGCAACATTCCCATGTTTGGGGTGGTGGGCATCGATGGCTGGCCATCTGGAACAGGCAGGGGTCCTTGGAATGAAGGTGACCTAGGGCATAGCCAGCAGCCTTCTATGCAAGCTGCGGTTTGCAGCAGGAATGGTTCTTCTACTCCAGGTGAAGGACGGGAGGGCGTGCGTGGGGCTGGCGTGTGCCCAGCACCCTCAGGCCTCTTCTGAGGCAGAAGGGGCATGTCAGGTCCCCTCCTCTTTCCTAGACGTCACATCCATACCAGCTTTAAGGTAGGACATTCCCTTACAATAGTGAGATCCCCAAAGGCGCTTTGGGAATTATTTCGACGTTTTCAGGCTACAGCTTTTTGTTGAGTCTTCTGTGGGAGGTTTACAGTGAAATGGAGCAGCAAGGACAGAGTACGTACATCCTGCCTCCACACTTGCCCAGTCCCTCCTCCAGGCGGTGCATTTATAACAATTAATGGACCAACATGGATGCTGCACCACTCCCCAATGTCCACAGTTTACGTTGGGCTCAGTGGGATTTCGGGTGCACGTTCTATGGGTTTGAAAAGTGCGCACTCACCTGTATCCACCATTATAACTTTATATAAAGTATTTTCACTGCCCCAACTATCATCTTTGCACCAACTACTCACCCTTCCCTGCCAGCTCCTGGTAACCACTGATCCCTTACTGCCCCTGCAGTCCTGCTATTTCCAGAACATCATATAGTTGGAACCATATACTGTGTAACCTTTTAAGATGGGCTTCTTTCACTTAATAATATACACTAAGGTTCATCCATGTCTTTTCATGGCTTGGTAGCAAATTTCATTTTAGTCCTGAGTCATCTTCAATTGTCTGGATGAACTGCTGTCTGTTTTTCCATTCACCTACTGAAGGACATCTTGGCTGCTTCCAAGTTTGGGCAATTATAAATAAAGCTGATATAAGCATCCATACATAGGTTTTTGTGTGGATAAGATTTTTCAACTCCTTTGAGTAAAGAGCAGGGAATACTCTTGCTGGATCATATGGCAAAATATGTTTTGTTTTATAAGTTTGGTGCTTTAAAACACCAAACTCTCTTCCCATGTGGTGGCCCCATTCTGCACCCCCAGTAGACCAAGAGCTCCTGCTTGTTGTCGGTGTTTCAGATTCTGGCCATACTCGTAGGTGTGCATTGTTCTAATTTGCACATCCTGGATGACACAGGATGGAGAGCATCCTTTCATATGCTTATTTGCCATCTGTGTCTTTTCTTTGGTGAGGTATCCGCTAACATTTTTCCATCTATTTTTAAACTGGAATGTTTCTTTTCCTCTTGAGATTTAAGAGTTGTTTGTATATTTTGGATAACAGACCTTTATATATGTTTTGCAAATATTTTCTCCCAGTCTGTGGTTTGTTTTCTCATCTTCTTCATAGTATACTTTGAAGCATAAAAGTTTTTAATTTTTTTAAAGATTGTATTCATTTATTTGAGAGAGACACAGAACATGAGCAGTAGGGAGGAACAGAGGGAGAAGCAGACTGACATCACGACCTGAGCCGAAGGCAGATGCTTAACTAACTGAGTCACCCAGACATCCCAAAAGTTTTTAATATTTAATGAAGTCTTATTTGCTTAATAAGTTTGTTTTGTCAACTTGTCAATTTTTTCTTTCACGGACTGTGCCTTTGATACTGTATCTGAAATTATCGCCACATCTAAGGTCACCTAGATTTTTTCCTGTATCTTTTAGGAGTTTTATACTGTTGCATTTTACATTAAGGTTTATGGTCAATTTTCAATTAATTTTTCCGAAAAGTGTAGGGTCAGTTTCTAGATTCATTTATTTGCTGTGTGGATGGCCAGTTGTTTCAGCATAATTTGTTGAAAAGATTATTTTTTCCTCATTACATTGCTTTTGCTCCTTTATCAAAGATAACTTGCTTATATTTATGTGAGTCCATTTCTGGGCTCTCTATTCTGTTCTGTTTATCTGTTTGTCACTTTGATGTTTATTTCTTTTTATCCCCCCATTTTATCCAGCGAAGGAGAGACACAATTTCACTTCTTTTCCTCCCCACCTATTTAATTAACTCATCTATCAAATCACATTTTCTATCCTTCTCTCTCTCTCTTTCTTTCTTTCTCTCTTTCTTTTCCTTCCTCTTTCTTTTTTTCTTTCTTTCCTTCTTTCCTTTGGGGAGAACATTAAAGTTCTACCGTCATAGCAGATCTCAACTATACAATACCTACCATTTACCAACTATAGTACTTATTTCACATTAGATCCTCAGACCTTATTCATCTTATATCTTAAAGTTCATCCCATTTTACCAACTTCTATTTCTCCAGCCTCCAACAACCACTTTTCTACTCTGTTTTTTATAAATTTTACTCGTAAAATTTTTTATTTATTTATTTATTTTTAAGATTTCACATATAAGTGATACCACGCAGTTTTTGTCCTTTTCTGTCCGGCTTGTTTCATTTGGCATGATGTCCTCAACAGTCCATTCATGTTGTCACAAATAGTGGGACTTCCATCCCTCTTGTGGCTGAATAAAATCTCATTGTATGCACTAACCACATCTTCTTTATCCATTCGTCTATGGACAAACACACAAGTCATTTCCACGTCTTGGTTATTGTGGATAAAGCTGCAATGATCATGGGGGTGAAAATAGCTCCTTGTGGTACTGATTTTATTTCTTTTGGATATATACTCAGAAGTGGGATTGCTGGATCATATGGTAGCTCCATTTTTAGCTTTTTGAGAAAACTCTGTGCTGTTTTCCATAGTGGCTGTGCAATTTACATCCCCACTGACAGTGCACAAGGGTTTGATTTTCTCCACGTCCTAACCAACACGTTATCACTTGTCTTTTTTTATAATAGCCATTCCGACAAGAGTGAGGTGACATCTCTTTATGGCTTGATTTGCATTTCCCAATAATGAGTGATGTTGAGCGTCTTTTCATATGCTTATTGGCTATATGTATGTCTTCTTCAAAAAAATGTCTATTCAGGTCCTCTGATCATTTTTTAATTGTTTGGGTTTTGCTATTGAGTTGTATGAATTCTTTATATATTTTGGATATTAACTTACTATTAGATATATAATTTGCAAATATTTTCTCTCATTCTGCAGGTTCCCCTTTTTTTGTTGTTGATAGTTCCAGTGTTGTGCAGAAGCTTTCTAGTTTGATGTAGTCCCACCTGTTTATTTTTGTTTTTGTTGCTTTTGCTTCTGGTGTCAAATAAAAAAATATATTGCCAAGACTAAGGTCAATGAAGTTTCCCCTTTGTCATCTTCTAGGAATTTCATGATTTCGGGTCTTACATTCAAGTATTTAATCCATTTTGGGTTGATTTTTGTGCAAGGTGTAAGATTGGAGTCCACTTCCATTCTTTTGTGTGTGACAATGTAGTTTTATCAACACCATATATTGAAAAGACTATCCCTTCCCTGTTGTATATTCTTGGTGGATTTGTCATAAATTGATATATAAACTCATGTAGGCACGGTTTCCCTTTCTGATAGTTTTAGAGGTTTTTTTGTTTTTAATTTTTTGTATATTGAATTGTCTTATGATGTTACTGTATTTGTTTATTCTAGGTTTTGTTTTTTGTTTTTGGTGGGGTCTCTAGAGTTTTCTTTTTTTAAGATTTATTAATTTGAGAAAGAGAGAAAGAGAGAGAGCATTGGGGAGGGGCAGAGGGAGAGAATCTCAAGCAGACCTCCTGCTAAGCGAAGAGCCTGATACAGAGCTCGATATCACAAACCATGAGACCTTGACCTGAGCCAAAACCAAGAGCTGGATACTTAGCTGACTGAGCCACCCAGACACCCCTAGTTTTCTATATGTAATATCATGCCATCTTCAAATAGGGATACTTCTACTTCTCCCTTTCCCATTTATATTCCTCTTATTTATTTATCTTGGTTAATTACTCTGGCTAGGATTTTCAGTAATATGTTGAACAGAAGTTTTGCATCTAAATTTGTGATGACGTGTTTATAGCTCAGCATATAATCTTGTGTGTCTGTAAAGATGTCTCTTCAGCAGTTGGTGGATGTAGTAATCTATAAATTT
>NW_019154868.1:8823-9886 GCF_002288905.1 Enhydra lutris kenyoni | reverse complement strand
ATGCACCCCTGCCACCCTGCTGTGCCCCCCCAGACCCCCTTACTGCCACACCACCTCTGTCCTGTGCCCACGGCCTCTGCTGTGCTTCGCTGCCCCACCTTGTTGGCATGCAGTATGAGCAGGTCCAGCAAGCTAGCCAAGCTGTCGCTGTGCTGCTGCCTCAGGGCTGGTCCCACACTCCCTATGCTGCCCTGCCGCCTATATTCCACACCCCCACAGGTGCCACACGGCTGCCCCACTCGGGTGTCACGCAGCTTCCCCTTACCACAAGAAGCTCCCCCTCCCTGTACCAGTGCTGCTTGGTGACACCCCCACACCCTCCCCCACTGGCCCCGCCCCCTATGTGTTCTAACCTCTCTGCCACTTCCTCACCTCCATGGGGCTTGGCAGCCTTGCCCGCCACACCATGACACTGATGTCCTGCTGATGCCAGGCTGGTCCCTCCTCTCCACCCGCCACGACAGAGTAGCTGCTTCCCCCTCCCCCTGCTCTGTTGCCTCGGCATGGCCACGTGCATTACTGCTTCACACTCCCGCCCCCCTGCCACGCTCACACTGCCACCATCTTGCTGCCCCCCACATGTACCCTTACCACCCTGCTGTACCCCCCCACACAACTCCATTTACCACTGCTGCCGCCGCTCCACTGCTGCCCTGTGTCCCAGCCTCTACTGTGCTTTGGTGCCCCGCCACTTGACGTGCAGAAAGGGCCCGCCCACCACGCCTGCCCCACTGATGCTGCCCCGCCCGCTTTATGTGCATTATGGGCCTGCCCACCACAACTGCCCCACTGATGCTGCCCATCCCCTTGATATGAGCATCCTAACTGTTGCTGCCCCGCCCCCTTACCTGCAGGATGAGCCCACCCACCACGCCCTCCTAACTGTTGCTGCCCCGCCCCCTTACCTGCAGGATGAGCCCACCCACCACGCCCTCCTAACTGTTGCTGCCCCGCCCCCTTAACCTGCACAATGGGCACACCCACCACGTCCTCCTAATTTTGATGTCCCGTCCCCTTGACGTGCACGACGGGCCCGCCCACCACGCCCTCCTAACTTTTGCTG
>NW_019154868.1:0-8813 GCF_002288905.1 Enhydra lutris kenyoni | reverse complement strand
CCCCGCCCCCTTGATGTGCACGATGGGCCCTCCCATCATGACCGCCTAACTGTTGAAGCCCCGCCCCCTTGATGTGCACGATGGGCCCTCCCATCATGACCGCCTAACTGTTGAAGCCCCGCCCCCTTGACGTGCCTGATGGGCTCACCCAACACCCACGCCCCGCTGCTGTTATCCCACCCCCTTGACGTGACCCATGGGCCCGGCCACCACGCCATCCTAACTGTTGCTGCACTGCTGCCTGGGGCTGCTCCCACCCTCTCACCCCCTCTGCTGTCGCCTAGATTCCACCAGGTGCCACACAGCTCACACTCAACCCAGTGCCACGACTGCCTGCCCCTATTCCTGCCTCTGAACCCCTGCTCCCTCCCCTGTGATCCCATCCCCCTTCCTCAGTGTTATATTCTGGCTGCCAACTCCTCAGGCTCATGCAACCCCACCCACCGTGCAATGACATTGACGCCCGCTGACGCCCGGCTGGTTCCGCCTCCCCCCACACACGACGACTGCCTAACGGCTTCTCCCTCCCCCTGCTCCGTTGCCTCCCCGCTTCCAGGTGTATTACCACGCTACTTGCACCCTGAATATCTGACCTCCTCTCCGCACAGCTCACACTGTTACCGCCACATGCACCCCTGCCACAGTGCTGTGCCCCTCACACTGCCCACCTTACCTCAGCTGCCGCGGCTCTGCGGGAGCCCTGTGACCCTGTGCCGTGCTTCGGCACCCCGCCCCCTTGACGTGCACGTTGGGCCTGCCCACCACACTAGCCTAACTGTCGCTGCCCCGCCCCCATGACGTACACTGTGGGCCCGCCCACCGCGCTCGTCTAACTGTTGGTGCCCCGCCCCCATGACGTGCACAATGGGCCTGCCCACCACGACCTACTAACCGTTGTTGCCTAGCTCCCTTGATGTGTGCTGTGGGCCCGCCAACCACACCCGCCTAACTGCTGATGCCCCACCCCCATGAAGTGCACTTGGGGCCCGCCCACCACTGCTGCAGAGCCGCTGCCTCCTGGCTGGTCCCACCCCCACTGCCGGTTGCTGCTGCCTAGATTCCACCCACCCCCCATAGTCGCTGCAGGGCTGCCCCACTTGGCTGTCACACAGCTCCCCCACCAACACGGGCCCTCCACCCCTCCCTGTGCCACTATCACCTGGCTGTCCCCTCACCTGCCTCTGCTGACCCCTGTTCCCTCCCCCATGGGTCCCGCCCCCCTACCATAGGGTCATCACCTGGCTGCCACATCCTCCCGCTTGGGCAGCCCCACAGCCCCACCTACTACCCCATGCCATGATGGCCCCATTGCCCACTGAGTTGTCATTGATTCCCACTGCCACACCTCGCCCATCACAGCTACCGCACCCCAGGGTCTTGCTGTCCTGTTGCACATCCCCCAATCGCCACTACAGCCCTCCCCAACTACTCTCCACGTCACCCCTTCTTGCCACCCTGACCCTGCACCCCTCCCCGCCCCATCACCCGCTGGCCTGGTGCTGTTGCTAGTGATTACAAGGCAACTTCCCCTTCCTTGGTTGTCCTGCTGCCGCTGCCATGCCCCACTACCATGAGACCACTGCCCTGCTGGTCCTGCCCGCCCCCCACCATTAACCCCCACTCAAGTACTGTCCTGCTTCACCCCCCACACTGCTGCTGACACACTGTGCCCTGCCAACGCCACTGCCACCCCACTGCACCTCCCCAATGCCGCTGTGACTGTGACCCAGTGACATTGCTTCCCCGCTGCCCCCCCATTGCCCCTGCTGCCTCACTGCACGCCTCTGGTTTCTGCCTCCCCACCCCGCTGCTGCTTCCCACCCCACCTTCACGTCCCCCATGCAGGCCCTCCGTACCACCTACTGCTGCCCAGGGGCTGCCTGGCTGCTCCGACATCACTGGCATGCCCTGGAAATCATCAGTGGGAGACCGGCCTTAAGAGAATTTCTGCATAGGGACTGGAGGCAGGTGTGTTCTGGAATTGGGTTGGAGGTATAGGCATGGGGGTAAATCCCAAGAAGGAAAATGTTAGCATAATTATGTTAAGTGTTAAAATAGCCTAAAGAGCTAAATTTAAAGTTCTTTTAATGTCTCCTTCTTTTCCATACAGTGACTTTATTCATCATATTGTGCACCTGAAAATAATATAATCTCAAGTCAACTAACTGGAATGAACATTAAAACTGTAAAAAAGATAAATAAAAATCTTTTAACATCATGCATCGATTGACATACAGACATTAAGGGAACAGTTTGCATAATAAAATGTGTATATGTGTCTAGGTGCTCTTTCTCAACCAAGGCTGGTCAAAATCATGGAAAAGATGAGTTTTATTTCTCTTCAGAACAACTCACTGTTCTGGGCTTTCATGTATAGTGTATATACATATGAACAAGCTTTTCTCAAAAACTAAAAGAAAAAAAAGCTCCCAAGAACCAGCACTTGATGTCCACTGTGGAATCGCATGAACAGAAATGCCCTCATTAGCTTTGTTGTATGAGAAGACCTTGGGAGATAATCATTAGAGAAATAAGTGTCAAGTGAAATACATCATAAACAAGAACTTCTCCCTTACCATAATGCTCACTAGGGAACTTAACACTCCATTTTATTTATCTCTGATCACTAGAAAAATCAAACTAACAGCACACATAGCCCAGTCGTTATATTAAATTTATGCTTTGTTCTCTGTTAGTGGTAGAACTGAAACCTTGGGGCTAACTCTGTGATCATATATGTGCTACTTTTAGGATAAGATGTACATTAATTTAAGTATATGAATAAATTCACCCTCGTTATGTTTTCCACAGCAAGCATTTTCACTGACATAATTTCATGGGATCTTCATTACAGGCCAGGTGAAAGCAAAGGTAAATGTTTATCATATATAAAAGGTAAACAAAGGTAAATGCACAAAATAAGAATCTGTGAAATAAGACAAATGCAACCCAGTAAGTTTTAAGACCTAATAGGCAGTATTAATTGATCTACTAATGACTTGGATAGTATCCTATCCAGTAGATAGAGGGGAGCTCCAAATGGCCACAAGAAAGAAAAGACTTCCAAGATAGCCTGTGAGATGGAGTACATGGGTGGTGCAGTCAGCTAAGTGTCACACTCTTGGCTTTGGCTCAGGTCCTAATCTCAGGGTCTTGGGATTCAGCCCTTCACAGGGATCTGTGCTGAGCACAGAGCCTGTTTGTGTTTTGTTCTCCCTATCCCTCTGAACCCCCACAAATAAATAAATCTTAAAAATAAGACATCAAGAGAGAAAACAAAACATAATCAGCTAGGAATCCATTGTTTTAGACAAGATCGCCCTCCTAAGGGAAACATAGGACAATCAGTAGACTTCCTAGAGATGACCAAGAAATTCCCACCTGGACTGGCTAAATGTTATATAGTTTTGGATGATGAAACTGCAGTTGGGTCAGTATTAAGTCTTGGCTAACCAACTTAGGGCCTTAAGCCATGTGAGGGCATTTTGAACTTGTGGTTTTCCTTTTCAACAACCCCACCTTTTGATCAGACTCTCAACTTAACTGAGACATGGGGTCTAAATTGAAGGCTGTAACACCACTCTCAGCAACTTTTCTGAAGTGTTCACAGTACTTGTTGTTCCTCAGCGTAGTATTCAGAGTTCTTGACCTTTCTGATTAACCCTTGTGATGTTCACAGATCACCACTGCAGGCTTACAATTTTGAGTTGGTCATGATCTTCTTTTTGTTTGTTTTTCTGATGTTCCAGTCTTAGAAAGATCATTGTGTACAGGTTATTGTCTCTGAATTTGTATTTAGAGCTTTTGATAAAACATAAAGCACCACACAGATTATATTGATTACAATAAACAAGATAATTCCCAATGTTTGCAGTGCAATTTGAGGCTATGTACTCCAAGACTCAAAGCAATTGAAAACAAATGAGTAAGAAAGGCCCTGGTGAAGGAGTCACTCTTTTAAGCCACGTGGCTTTCTCAGTAATCTGATATTATTGGACTTCAACTTCCCCCATAACTGTTCATCGGGGTTTAGCAAATGCTGTTGTCTACCCCACAGACCCAGCCTTGCTCAGCAAAGAGATAACTAAGGGCTATCTTTTTTTCAAGAACTCCTTTGGCCAGAGTGTAAGGATTCTTTTGGGCAGACATTGCTTTGGCAATGGTTCTGCAACAATTTCAAGAATGAAGGAAAAGGTCTTGATCATACTCCATCTACGTTTATCCCTAACCTGGAAAGTAAGGCCAGCCAAAGGAATGAATCTTGGAACACAATTTTTCCTGGTAGTTCCCTTCTAACTCGGAACATGAATGTAAGGAAGTTAACCAATGAGATCTCTTATTTAGCTTGAGTAATTTTCAGACCAGGGCTGAATTTTCTGGTAGGCTGAAATAAAAGGTTGCTCTAAATTCCAGAGGATACTGCTGTTGTAATAAACTGGATAATACAGATGAGGGTGTTACCTTTCCAAGACATTGCCAGAATAAAGGGAAAGAGAAGGGAGATAAAGGATCACATGTTTGGTCAAAGTTTGGAGTCTTGATCCATTGTCTTCGGTGAGCATGGTCTACCTAGATGTCAGCTATTTCACATTCTTCCAAGTAGATTCAGGAATGTCAAGTGTCCGTTTAGGACCAGGTGTTAGGAGGAGACTTCTGTAGCTATGAGATGTGCACCGGAAGCTCAATACCTTTGAGTTTTAGAGAAGGAGATTTAGTAAAGTCCCTCTTTTACTGGCTTTCAAGGGCTGTCTTCCTCTAATGATGTGTTTCAAATATTTAATTACCAGGCTGTAAACTGTGATGGAGAGGATCTTTTTATCTGTTACCTAGGAATTCTTCCCTAACCTCTTGATGACAGGCTTGAGCACTGGACATCGCAGACTTACAGTAGTCCAGGCTCTAAACTGTGATCGAGAGGATCTTTTTAACTGTGATCTAGGAAGTCTTCCATAACCTCTTGATTGCAGGCTTGAGCACTGGACATCACAGACTTACAGTAGTTGGATAGACCAGCATGCAACACAATGGATCAGTAAAAGTTTGTACACTGAGACAATTTAATGAAGTCTGCAAGGATTTCCTAAAGGCTCCTGTGATTTTCTCAGTGAAATATGTGCCCTGGTCACTGGAGATCATAGAAAGTGTGCCCCAAGGGAGAAACCCATTTTTAACAGGGTCTTTGCCATAGTGCAATCATCAGTCTCTTGGCAGGGAAAGGCTTTAACTGATGCAGAAAATACAGAAACAGCAACGAGGGTATATTACAAACCCTACTAAGTGGCAGTGGAATGAACCCAGCTGCATGTGTTCAAAGAGTCCGCAGGAATGAGGCCTGAAACTTCTGGAGACAAAATGTTGTTCAGGATTATGGACCTGACAAGTTAGACACCACTGGTAAACATTTTTTTTTCGTGGGTTTTTTTTTTCTGCTTTAGAAGGCTTCCCACTGATGTGCATTTATCATTTGAATCATCTTAAATGCCCAATGGTGGGTGAAGGAATGAAAAAAAAAAAAAGAAGAAAAATGGGGTTTGCCAGGGATCTGGGAAGAACCAAGTGGTTGTCTTGGTTTTCCCTTAGCCTGACTCTTTCTCTAAAACACTCCCATTATTTACCCACCTTCTTCTCTCCAATTCAGAAGGAAACAGGTGCCATGTTACAAGGACATCAAGATAGCCTGCATCTGGCAACAAGGAGCCATGTTTTGTCGAACTGGAATGGACCTTATTTACATGTGCCACAATCTTACAACTATAATAGAAAAAAACTTAGTAGGAAGTTTTATTTGCTAATGTTTCCCATGTAATTTAACATATCAAATAAACTAAATTAATTTAGCAAATCCTTTGGGATGTTCCAGGTCAAAGAATCTTAAGAGGGCTAATATTCCAAAGAAAATTAAAAAAAAAAAAAAAACACAAAATCCTTCATTCTCTTCAGAAAGGGAAACCAAATTCTGATTTTTTAAAGATTTTATTTTATTTACTTGACAGAGAGAGTTCACAAGTAGGCAGAGAGGGAGAGAGATAGAGAGAGATGGAGGAGGAAGCAGGCTCTCCGCCCAGCATGGGGGCCCTATGCCGGACTCAATCAAGGACCCTGAGATCACAAGTGGGGCGGAAGGTAGAGGATTAACCCACTGAGCTACCAGGCAGCCCAAATTCTGATGTTTTACCAGCTTACTTTTGATTGGAAAATTCTTCATTCCAATCTTAGACTGTCCTGACCTCTCATATCATTCCTTTCCAAATATTCCCTTTTTAGAAGTCTTTACAACTTTACAACTTTTTCTTTTACATTCAGATTTTTGTCCTGAGTTTACCCTCTTTAGGTAACCAGCTTTGCTCTAAAACAAAATTCCTTTCTTTTTTCCCCTTGTGGGGGAGGGAAGGATTTCCATTTCTCATTCCTTTACTTATGAAAAACACACATCTTACCTTCTTTGCATTCTGAGTTGTTTTTTCTTATTATTTTCAGTAGCCTTCATTATATTACTTAGAATTCTTAACCCTTGGAAACTTTCATTTTTAAAGAAAGCAGTTGTGAACTGTGAACAAGCATTCTTTAGGCTGGGAAATTTATGAATGCATTTCATAATTTGCTGAAATATGTGCTTATTCATTAAACAGTCTTTCAGGAAAGCACAGAATGTATTTAAAAACAAGACCAGTTTCTTTGCAATAAGGTAACTTAAAGGAGATAAACTCAGTTCATTTACTAATAACTTAGTATTATCTTACTAGTAATGATCTAGATATTTAATGAAAGTAATTTCATTTAACCACTGACCTAACTCACCAAAACATTAAAGTTTTAGTTTACCAAAAAGATTTGGAAGACTAAGACTTTATCTAAAATGTCTAATTTTATTTATATCTATTTAATGTAACTTGTTCCTAACAGTTTTACTGAGATTACTCATAAAAATTGTGTGAGACATGGGGTGGGATCAGTGAAGTAGGAGATGAGGATTGCAGGTTGTGCTTGTCCTGATGTGCACAGGTGATGGATGGAAGTGTTGAATCACTATACAGTGCACATGGAACTAATATAACATGGTGTGTTGAGTAGCTGGANTACAGTGCACATGGAACTAATATAACATGGTGTGTTGAGTAGCTGGAATTGAAATAAAATTTTAAAATATAAAATAAAAATTAATTAAAATAAAAATTTTAAAAAATTAGAAAACATAAAAGCTTGTCATACTTCCAAGCTATTTGTTTTAAAATTTTGAATAGAGATCACATCTACTTGACATCTACATGACAGTTTTATTTTTAGTGCTGATGTAGATCACATCTACATGACAGTTTTATTTTTAGTGCTGATAACTAAAGCCAAGTCTATTTGCCCAGATCATATGAATTTGAAACATATTTATGTTAGTTTTTATCTTTCTGACAGTTTTAGAATGCCCAATCCTTTCAAGTACTTGTATCTAATCCAAGGAGATAGGGTTCTCTACAAATTAATTTGGGCAATATCCATCCAGTGAGAAAAATATCTCACATTGACCACATATATTTGTAGACACAAAGACCACTGCATGGAGCCTAGAGTCACTAACATATATGGAGAAAACGTTAAGATCTGTATGTGTCCCTGGAATATTAAGGAGACTATGCTAGAATTTAGGCACAGGAGCCCTTTAGCAGTTTGTATTTTATATTTATGTATTATTAGCAGTTTCTATTTTCAAAAGGCATCTTTCCTTTTTTTCCCCTCAGTCTTGGGCATCTGTAGGTTGGTTTTATATTTTGAAGATACGATAAGATGTATAACTTTAAGGAGAAAAAAAGCCAATCTTTTATAAGCCGCCTTTGATAAGCAGGAGAAGTTGGGAGATTGGGAAATGGAAGAGGGGAACTTTGAATTGCTGAAAGAGCTGCATTTACAGTTCTGTTCAGATTTGGGAGGACAGTTGCTCTCAATGACTCACACACTTGTATTTACATGAAATGACATCCTATGTTGATCCAACCTATCCAGCATATGAGCTTCAATTTGCTTCCTTCCCTCGGTGCATAATTTGAATTTTAAGGATTTTTGGCAGTATGGAATGACCCCACTTGGGTATAAGATGAGTTCCCAAAGGGGGTGCAAAGATCCTCTCTCCCAAGATCCAGAGTCACTCACAGTGAGAGCCAAAGGAAGGAACCAACCAGCCGCAGGTCCCCAGCAGGCAAAAAGCTAAGAACAAGTATGCAGGATGCCACCAGCAAGAAGGCAATAGCCTATCTCTGTGAGAGAAAAGATCCATAGGAATGGGTCTGGACTTAGAAGGATGAGACAATTTGAAATTTTATTTTCCTCTCTCGATCAAGCACTGCAGACAGATCTGGAAGGAGCTAATTCTGCTAAGGGTTTGTAACCATCCCTCTACAGTGCCGGTTTTTGCAGGACCCTTTCTCCGGGCCCTGGACTTTACTAGAATTTCCACTTGGCTGTTTGAGGGTATAGTATTATACCTATATAGTAGCTTTCCAGAAATCATCCAGTTTCATCAGCTCTGGGAGGAGCTCATTTAGAGGCCCTCTCATGAAGGTAGATACTGGGGTGTGTCGAAGGCCATGACCATGGCAGACATCTGTTTATGGCTGTGTAGTCTGCAGAGTGGAAAAACAATTCAGTCTAGAATGAGTGCTCAAAGGAGCAAAAATGGGAGCATGAGGAGTTATATCAGTCTTCAATAGGTTTTTCTGTTTTAGGTACTTCTCCAACCTTTAATTTTTCATTAAACTTTTACAATCAATGTTTGAATAACTTTGGAATTTTGAAACATTTTAGAGACTTCTGCTTGCCACTTAACA
>NW_019154867.1:0-9897 GCF_002288905.1 Enhydra lutris kenyoni | reverse complement strand
AAAAAAAAAAAAAACAACCTCTTTTCTTCTCCCTCTGCCCTTGTCCATTCTCACACTCTCTCTCACTCACTCTTAAAAAAGAAATGTAAAAAAAACAAAAATTAAAAATCTTTGTACATCACAAGATACTATCCAGAGAGTGAAAAGATGGCCCCCAGAATGGAAGGAAATATTTGTACATTCTTTATCTAATAAGAGGCTGTTGCCCAGAATATGTAAAGAGCTTTTACAACTTCTCAACAAAAAAGACAACCCCATTTTTAAAATGGATGAAGGACTTGGATAGACCCTTCTCCAGAGAAATCATACAAATGGTGAATGGCACATGAATAGATGTTAAACATCATTAGTCTTTAGGGAAATGAAGATTTAAACCAGTTAGATGTCCTTTTACACAAGTAGAATCACTATGATCAAGAAAACTAAAAATAACAAGGATGTTGAGAAACAAACACTTCAGCCTCGGTTGTGGAAAATGGTGCAGTCTACATACAAAATATTTTGGTGTTTACTCAAATAGATCAAAGTAGAACTACCATATGGCTGAACACTTGTTCTCCTAGATATATACCCTTAATTGAAAACACTGGTTCAAACAAACAAACAAACAAACAAACATGTATAGGAATATTCATAGCAGCAGCGTTCACAACAGGCAAAAACCGGAAGTATCAAACGTCCATCCACGGGGAAAAGGAAAAACAAAATGAGGTATATGGAAAAAGGACAGACCAAGAGACAAATAACAAATGACAGCCTGTGTGACAAGTGCCACAGCAGGGGACAGTCAGGAGGACTGGGGGTGTGCAGGATTGGCCAGATGCGGGGGCAGGGGGACCGGGAATGCTCCAGGAGGATGTTCACAGCTGTGTCACTACGGGCAATGTTCAGGAGGACTGGGGTGTGCAGGGTTGGCTAGACTGGGGGATAGGGGTCCAGAAGTGTTCCAGGAGGATGTCACAGTTGTGCCTTTGTGTGGCTACACGTGTCAGTGTGACCTGGCATTAGCCAGACTGGAAATGACAGGGACGGTGAGGGGTGGTGTCCCTAAACTGTGTTCTGCAAGGCAAAAGTTCAGTAATGAGATTTCTTTACTACAATTTCATTTCACATGCACCTATGAGTCCCTAGAGCCGATTGTGTAGAACATGAAGTACGTAGTTAGCCATTGCTTTCAAGTCTGAAGTGCCGGAGGCAGAGCACACTTGGTATTTCTTCTTGTTGCTCTCAGAGTCTGGTGACTTTTCCCGCCTTCATCTCCAACCCAAGGAGAGGGAATAAAGGCAACAAAGATCTGCACTTCATAAGGTCAATGGAAAGCTGCAGATCCAAGTTCTCAGAGGAGCCAAAAGTTCAGGACCAGGGAGACAGAAAGAGGAGGCAGATAGCAAGGAACCAAAAGAACATGTCATGTGTATGTGAGCTGGCCCACTTCTCTACCTGTCGGAAGCAAGCCATGCCTGACAGGAGGGAATCACACCGGCACCTGGTCTGTCTGTTTGCTGCCCTTGAGCATAGTAGAGGATGTGCTGAGCTGGGTGTGGGTGTCAGGGGGAGATGGGCAGCTGGCCACACATGCTACCTGCCCAGTACCCGTAGGACCAGTTCCTGGTCCTTGGCTAAGATGAAACAATAATTATGTTTAGTTACCTATCTCCTAGGACAGGTAAGATGCTCAGTGCTGTGGTGACTGTATCATCTCCCATTTTATTTTTTTAAAAACACTTTGGGCCAGTAAGAATGACATACAAAAAGCTGCCCATAATTGAGGTGTGCAGCTTGACCCTGACCCTAACCCTAATCTCTAGTTAAGATATACTCGAAGTAGAATATTGCTCATAAATTAGAGGATGGTTTTTAGTAGCGAAGGAATTCAGGGACCACCTTTTGTCTTATTCTCCCTTGAATCTACTAAGTTGGAACACATTCGGCCCCATGCTATCGGAGCATGGCCACACGGGGGCAATAGCGAGTAAACATTGGCACAAACCCCACTACAAAGCCAATTCTTCCTTCATCCTGTCAAGCCTTGTTCAATCACTGTTTTCAGATCATTTTATAGATGATGAAACGTGTGACTTGGTTGATTTTTTTAAAAACCAAACTAATTTTCAACCTGTTAAAAATACAAGATGTCTTCAAATTCCTAGAGTTTGCCAGCAGATGAAGGCCCAGGGGCCTGGGAAAAGGCGATGACTATTTAATATATTCAGGTTTATTTAGGAAACAAGAATGATTTCTGTTCCACTTCTTTTCAGAAAGAATTCATGTCAACTACCAGCACTGAATCCACACAAAATAGTGCTGCTCAGAGGAAAACAAAAGGGGAATCAAGAGCCTCGAGAAGCAGAGAAAGAGCCACACCCAGGAACCAAGAAGACATACCACCAAGGCTCTGCTCAGGCCAACTTGCAGTCTGTAGATCCTCTGGAGCTAGAATGCCCCCAATGCCCCTGGGGGTCGTGGGACAGGCAGAGCGTACACCCTGATGCTGCACTGGGGTAACCCATGACAAGTCTCATAGTCCCTTCTTCCATAAGACACCCCCTACCCTGTGATTACTTCAGCCTGCTTCTTGCAACTCCCATTCCCCTTTCTGACCCCCATCATACACTTTTCCCATCACTGCCATAGTATAGAGTACGTTTAACTACACACTATTCTGTCATTTAAATGTGGGGTTTTTTTTGTCATGTCTGCTGTAAAACTATACCTTGCATCATCTGCCCTGATGTAGAATCACTTGTTGTGTTGCATGACTTCACTGTGTACTCACAGTCCCCTCACAGTGTCATGGACTAGCTTCCTGGGCCAGGTCCTCACTAAGCTGGCTCAGCTCTTGCAGTGAAGGCCTGATCCAGGCACTGCTATTTTTGTGCAAGGAAGACCACACAACCAAAAGTTTGTTTTGGGTTCAGAAGTGCTCATGACTTCCCAGCCACATTGGATGGCATGGGGGCACACCGTGAAGACTCTTGCTAGTCCAGTGTTGCCCTGGGAAATTTCTCTGTAGCAGTCCTTGTGTTCAATGGGGGAACTCAATAGAAATCAGGGAGGATGGGAGTCAGAACAGGAAAGATACAGATTGAGTGCAAGTAGTGGCACTAGCCCCCCAACGTTCATTGCATCAATATGCACTCTAGCCAAACTATGGGAAGAACCCAGAAGTCCATGGACAGATTAACGGATAAAGAAGATGTGGATCATAACTACAATGGAATGTAATTCAGCATCAGAGAGGGTGAAGACTTACCATTGCATCCACAGGGATGCAACTGGAGGGTATTATGCTAAGGGGAATAAGTCCATCAGAGAAAGACAATCGGCACATGCTACCACTCACATGTGAAATGGAAGAAACACCACAGAGGATCAGAGAGCAAGAGAGGGAAAACTGAATAGGAAGTTATCAGAGAGGGAGAAAAACCGCGAGAGACTCTTCATTATAGAAACAAACTGAAGGTTGCTGGAGGGGAGGTGGATGGGGGATGGGGTCACTGGGTGATGGGCGTTAAGGAGCACAAGTGATGCAATGAGCATTGGGTGTTATACACACCTGATCTATTATAGAACACTACATCTGAAATTAATTATGTGCTTTAGGTTGGCTCATTGCATTAAAGGTAAACAAAAAGAACTCCAGCATACATTCCTAAAAATTTGTATGGAAACACCAAAGATACTGAACAGCCAATGCAATGTTAAGAAAGAAAAACAAGGCTACTGGGAGCAAGATGGCAGAGGAGTAGCAGACTGAAACAGCATTAGATCCCAGAAGTTCAGCTAAATAGTTATCAAATCATTCCAAACACCTACAAACTCAACAGGAGATAGAAGAGAAGAAGAGCAGCAACTCTAGCAACAGAAAATTGACCAGTTTCTGGAAGGTAGGACAAGTGGAGAAGTGAATCCAAAGCAAAGGGAAAATAGACCGTCGGGGAAAGGGCCAGCTCCCAGCCAGCAGTGGGGCAGCAGAGCACAAAATCAGAACTTTAAGAAGTCTGCTCCACTGAGGGACATTGCTCCAGAAGGTGAGTGGGGTGGAGCCCTCACAGGGACAGTGTGGGCTCAGGACCCATGGGGTCACAGAAAGACCAGGGGCGTCTGAGTGTGGCAGAGCTCCCAGATATTGGAGCAGGGAAGTTGGCTACAGAGATGGAGTCAAGGAGTGAGCTCTCAGATCGAGGTTACCTTAAGCCATGATCCAAGGAACAGTCAGGCCACTGATCTTCGTGCAGGGACCCCACAAGTGACAGATCTGGAGAGAACCCCTACCTATCCCTCTGGGAGGAACAGCGCGGGAGTGCGCTGCAGAAATCTGCTCGGTTTGGAGACTCCAAATGGGGCTGTGCACCAGAGATAGAAACGTTCGGTCACAGACCGGGTGAGCACAGTGTGAGGCTGGAGACCAGGGAGATGGGAAGGACTGACTACTTTTCTCTGGGGGCACACTGAGGAGTGGGGCCCTGAGCTCTCAGCTACTCCAGGCCAGAGATGGAGAGGCCGCCATTTTCACTCCCATCCTCCAACGCTCTATGGAAAGCATTCAGGGAACAAAAGCTCCTGAGATTGAACCCGAGCAGATTACTTAGCCTGGCCCCCAGCAAGGGCAGTGCAATTCCACCTTGGGCAAAGACATTTGAGAATCACTGCAACAGGCCCCTCCACCAGAGGATCAGCAAGAACATCCAGCCAAGACCAAGTTGAACAATCAATGAGAACTGTGAAGTCCAGAGCTAGGGGAAAGCAACACATAGAATTCATGGCATTTTCCCCATGATCCTTTAGTCTTACAAAGTGAAATTAAAAAAAAAAAAATAGCTTTCCCTTTTTAAACTATTTTATCTTAACAATATGTTTTTTAAAAAATCTTTTAAATTTTCATTGTTTAGTCATATTTTATCCCTACAATGTATTTAACCTTANTTTTCATTGTTTAGTCATATTTTATCCCTACAATGTATTTAACCTTATTGTTTGTATACATAGAGGTTTTTTTTTTCCTTTAAAATTTTGGTATACAATTTCTCCTAATAGATCAAAATATACCCTAAATCTAGCACGTGGTTTTTTGTTTTGTTTTGGTTTGGTTTGGTTTGGTTTTGGTTTTTTTAGCACATGGTTTTGTTCTAGTCTCCTGCTTGATCACATTCTTTCCTCTTTTGTTTTCTTTTTCTTTTTTCAACCAATTTATCAATTCCTTTTTTAGAATCTTTTTTTAATTCTCACTTTACAGTCATATCATACCTTCATTATGTTTACCCTTATTTTTGTGTGTGTATATATATATATATATATATATATATATATATATATATATATAACTTTTCCTTTCCTTAAAATTTTGGGACGTAGTTTCTTCTAAGAGACCAAAATACACCCAAAATCAAGTGGGTGTCTCTATTCTCTTCACCAGTCTAATATATATGCATATATTTATTTTTTATTGTTTTATTTTTATTTTGCCCCCTTTCTTCTCCCCGCAGTTTTGGGTCTCTACTGATTTGGTTAGTGTATATTTTTCTGGGCTCTTTGCCACCCTTTTAGTGTTTTGTTCTCTTGTTCAAATATTCTTATCTGGATAAAATGACAAGGCAGAAAAGCTCACCACAAAAAAAAAAAAAAAAAAAAAAAAGGCTGTACCAATGGCTAGGGACCTAATCAATACAGACAATGGTAATATGTCAGAACTGGAGTTCAAAATGAAGATTATCAAGGTGCTAGCTGGGCTTCAAAAAGCATGAGTTACTAGAAAGCCCCTTCCCACAGAAATAAAATCTCTTTCTGGAGAAATAAAAGAACTAAAATCTAACCAAGTTGAAATCCAAAAAGCTATTAATGAGGTGCAGTTACAAAATGGAGGCTCTACTGCTAGGATAAATGAGGCAGAAGAGAGAATTATGGTATAGAAGACCAAATGACAGAGAATTAAGAGGCTCAGTGAGAGAGACAAATAACTACACCATGAGGGGAGAATTCAAGAGAAGAGTGATACCATAAGACAAAACAATATTAGAATAATTGGGATCCCAGAAGAAGGAAGGGGGGGGCAGAAGGTATATTGGAGCAAATTATAGTAGAGAATTTCCCTAATATGGCAAAGGGGACAAGTATCAAAAATCCAGGAGGTGCAGAAGTTCACCATCAAAATCAATAAAAATAAGTCCATACCCAGTCATCTAATAGTAAAACTTACATGTCTTAGTGACAAAGAGAAAATCCTGAAAGCAGCTCAGCACAAGACGTTTGTAACCTACAATGGTAGAAATATTAGATTGGCAACAGACTTATCCACAGAGACCTAGCAGGCCAAAATGGACTGCCATGATATATTCAAAACACTAAACGAAAAAAATGTGCAGTCAAGAATACTATAGGCAGCTAGGCTGTCATTGAAAATAGAAGGAAAGATAAAAAGCTTCCAGGACAAACAAAAATTAAAAGAATTTGCAATCACCAAACCAGCCCTACAGGAAACATTGAAAGGGCTCCTCTAAGCAAAGAGAGAGAGCCTGAAAGTAGTAATCAGAAAGGAACAGAGACAATATACAGCGACAGTCATCTTACAGGCAATACCATGGCACTAAATTCACATCTTTCAATAGTTACCCTGAGTGTAAATGGGCTAAAAGCCCCCAATCAAAAGACACAGGGCATCGGAATGGATAAAAAAGCCAAAACCCGTCGATATGCTGTCTACAAGAAATTCATTTTAGACGCAAAGACACCTCCAGATTTAAAGGGAGGGGATGAAAAACAATTTTCCATGTTAATGGACACCAAAAGAAAGCTGGGGTGGCAATCCTTTTATCACATAAATTAGTTTTTAAGCCAAAGACCATAATAAGAGATGAGGAAGGACACTATATCTTACTTAAGAGGTCTGTCCAACAAGAAGATCTAACAATTTTAAATATCTATGTCCCTAACATGGGAGCAGCCAACTATATAAACCAATTAATAACAACATCAAAGAAACACATCGACAATAATACAATAATAGTAGAGGACTTTAACACTCCCCCTCGGCAAAATGGACAGATCATCTAAGCAAAAGATCAACAAGGAAATAAAGGCTTTAAGTGACACACTGGACCAGAGGGACATCACAGATAAATTCAGAACATTCCATCCCAAAACAACAGAATACACATTCTTCTCTAATGCACATGGAACATTATTCAGAATAGATCACATCCGGGGTCACAAATCAGGTCTCAACCAGCACCAAAAGATTGGGATCATTCCCTGCATATTTTCAGACCACAATGCTCTGAAGCTATAACTCAACCAGAAGAGGAAAGATGGAAAGAACTCAAATACCTGGAGGCTAAAGAGCATCCTATATAAATGAATGGGTCAACCAGGAAATTAAGGAAGAACTGAAAAGATTCATGAAAACGAATGAAAATGAAAACACAACTGCTCAAAATCTTTGGGACACAGCAAAGTTGGTCCTGAGAGGAAAGTATATAGTGATACAAGCCTTTCTCAAGTAAGAAGAAAGGTTTCAAGTACATAACCTAACCCTACATCTAAAGGAGCTGGATAAATAACAGCAAAGAATGCCTAAACCCAGCAGGAGAAGAGAAATCATAAAGATCAGAGCAGAAATCAATGAAATAGAAACCAAAAGAATAGTAGAACAGATTAAGGAAACTAGGAGCTGGTTCTTTGAAAGAATTAATAAGATTGATAAACTCCTGCCCAGACTTACCAAAAAGAAAAGAGAAAGGACCCAAATTAATAAAATCATGAATGAAAGATGAGAGATCACAATGAACACCAAAGAAATACAAGCAATTATAAGAACATATTATGAGCAACTATGCGCCAGCAAATTTGACAATCTGGAAGAAATGGATGCATTTCTAGAGACATATAAACTACCACAACTGAACCAGGAAGAAATCAAAAACCTGAACAGACCCATAACCAGTAAGGAGATTGAAGCAGTCATCAAAAATCTCCCAACAAACAAGAGCCCAGGGCCAGAAGCCTTCCCAGGGGAATCCTACCAAACATTTAAAGAAGAATTAATACCTATTCTCCTGAAACTGTTCCAAAAAATAGAAATGGAAGGAAAACTTCCAAACTCATTTTATGAGGCCAGAATTACCTTCATCCCAAAACCAGACAAAGACCCCATCAAAAGGGACAATTAGAGACAAATATCCTTGATAAACATGGATGTGAAAATTCTCATGAAAATACTATCCAACAGGATCCAACAGTGCATTAAAAGGATTATTCACCATGACCAAGTTGGATTATTTCCTGGGCTGCAAGGTTGGTTCAACATCCGCAAATCAATCAGTGTGATACAATATATTAATAAAAGAAAGAACAAGAACCATATGATACTCTCAATAGATGCTGAAAAAAGCATCTGACAAAGCACAGCATGCTTTCATGATCAAATCTCTTCAAAGTGTAGGGATAGAGAGTACATACCTCAATATCATCAAAGCCATCATGAAAAACCCGCAGCAGATAGCATTCTCAATGGGGAAAAACTGAGAAAAACTCAATGGGGAACATGGCAGGGATGTCCACCATCACCACTGCTATTCAACATAGTACTAGAAGTCCTAGCCTTGGCAATCAGACAACAAAAAGAAATAAAAGGCATCCAAATCAGCAAAAAAGTCAAACTCTCACTCTATGCAGATGATAGGATACTTTATGTGGAAAACGCAAAAGATTGCACTCCAAAACTACTAGAACTCATACAGGAATTCAGTAAAGTGTCAGGATATAAAATGAGTGCACAGAAATCAGTTGCATTTCTATGCACCAACAGCAAGACAGACGAAAGAGAAATTAAAGAATTGATCCCATTTACAATTGCTCCCCAAACCAGAAGATACCTATGAATAAACCCAACCAAAGAGGTAGAGAACCTGTACTCAGAAAACCACAAAGTATTCATGAAAGAAACTGAGGAAGACACAAAAAATGGAAAACATTCCATGCTGATGGATTGGAAGAACAAATATTGTGAAAATGTCTATGCTACCTAAGGCAATCTATACATTTAATGTAATTTCTATGAAAATACCATCCATTTTTTTCCAAAGAAATGGAACAAATAATCCTAAAATTTATATGGCACCGGAGAAGACCCTGAATAGCCAGAGGAATGTTGCAAATGAAATCCAAAGTTGGTGACATCACAATTCCCGACTTCAAAGCTTTATTACAAAGCTGTAATTATCAAGACAGTATGGTACTGGCACAAAAAGAGACACATAGATCAATGGAACAGAATAGAGAGCCCGGAAATAGACCCTCAACTCTATGGTCAACTAATGTTTGACAAAGCAGGAAAGAATGTCCAATGGAAAAAAGACAGTCTCTTCAACAAATGGTGTTGGGAAAATTAGACAGCCACATGCAGAAGAATGAAGCTGGACCATTTCCTAACACCACACACACAAATAGACTCAAAATGGATAAAGAACTCAATGTGAGCCAGGAATCCATCAAAATCCTTGAGGAGAACACAGGCAGCAACGTCTTCGACCTCAGCCACAGCAACTTCTTCCTAGAAACATTGCCAAAGGCAAGGGAAGCAAGGGCAAAAATGAACTATTGGGACTTCATCAAGATCAAAGGCTTTTGCACAGCAAAGGTAATAGTCAACAAAACCAAAAGACAGCTGACAGAATGGGAGAAGATATTCACAAATGACATAACAGATAAAGGGCTAGTATCCAAAATCTACAAAGAACTTAGCAAACTCAACACCCAAATAACAAAGAATCCAATGAAGAAATGGGCAGAAGACATGAACACAGATTTCTGCAATGCAGACATTCAGATGGCTAACAGACACATGAAAAAGTGTTCCACATCAATTGGCATCAGGGAGATAAAAATCAAAGCCACAATGAG
>NW_019154866.1:0-9912 GCF_002288905.1 Enhydra lutris kenyoni | reverse complement strand
CAAACACATGGTTTGTGATCTACCTCTCATGTGTCCTTAATTCTACTAATATTGTCCTCATAAATTGGAAAGGATTTACAAATTAATTACATGCTTAGAAATATTTCTATTTTCTTTACTTATTTGAGAGCAAGAGAGCTAGAGAGAGAGCAAGAACAGTCCGGGTCAGGCATCAGAGAAGAAGGAGAGGAAGCAGGCTTCATATGGAGAAGGGTTCCCAATGCAGGGCCTGATGCCCCAGGATCCAGGGATCTTGTCCTCAGCCGAAGGCAGATGCTTATCCAACTGTGCCACCCAGGGGCTTGCAAATTATTTTCATCTTTTACAATGGTGCTGTTTTGGAAAAAATGTGTGTATCAGGAAAATAATTAAACTCTACTCTTCAGATTCAGGCAGTGAGGGCTTCGTCCCCCTCTATGAAAATTTGGTAGCCAAATGCTTTTCTCTACCACCAAGAATAGCTCCTTATCTCTTGGCCTGAGAAGGTGTAAGACCACTGCTGATATGGAAATAGTCCCCGATTTAGAAGATTATAGAACAGGAGGGGGTACATACGCTCTCTTCCATAAACACAAAGCACATCCAGGAATGCCTGTATGTTTCTTTTATTTAAGGGACCAACCCTTGATTTTGCCTCAGGTTCTGATATCAGGCTTGTCGGATCGAGCACCTGACATGTGTCATTCTCTGCACAGCAGGTGGAGCCTGCTTAATGGTCTCTCTCTCCCTCCGTACCTCCCCTCCAAACTTGGCTACAAGGAGTTCCATGATGTCTATGCCAGACTAAAGGAGGAGCGTGTAGGACAAGAGGTGACCCAGACATCAATCACCATTGGCAACTAGTGACAAGAGACTAAATAAACTTCCTGCTGCTCCCAGAACCAAACAGAAGACTTGCAGAAACCCTATTACAACTGCATTTCACATGACCGTCTTAGCGATGCTTACTTCTCCTAGAATCTTCATATTAGAAATATGTTCTCTCATACCCTGAATCTTCAGTGATATGGAATTCCTACAAGAGATGTGCATACACTCTACCTACTCAGATCTTCTCTACTCTATGTTAGTGAACTTACTGCCCTCTTGATTTTGGCTGAGGTGATGATCCTAGGATTGTGAGATTGAGCCCTGTGTCATGCTCTGCAAAGCATGTGGAGCCTCTGTCTTCCTCCCTCTCTTGCACCTCCCCCAAAAAAAAAAAAAAAAGCATGTCCACTCAGATGTCCATTTGTAAAGATGCTCGATATCCCAATATTCTTTACTCTAGTTTACTGGCCCTAAAAAGAATGTGTTGGCAGAAAACACTACTTTGGAGAGAATGTCTATTTATAAGATAACCCTGCAATAACTCAGGACTCTGCAAACAGAAGCAACCTGTAGTTCAGATGCTTTGTTTGGAGCAGAGAGTTGCAGAACCTTCTCCATATAAGCCACTAAGTAATTTCCCCAAACAACAAACTCTAGATATTCTGGCTAAGGGTACATCTCCAATTTAATCGAAAAGAATAGGGCATCTTTCCCTCTGGAAGGAAGACAGAAGCCAGCAAAAAAGGCACCCAAGTCAAGGCCTGAACCTCAACCCAGGTGGAAGGTTCAGAACCAGGACAACTTACTGCTGTGATGTACAACCACCAGTGAGATGACAGGGTTCACACTCCTGTATGTGTTGCACTTGAACCTGCACTGAAGAGACAGACCCAGACGCATTGGATGCTCCCAACAAGGACAAGTCACCTGAGCCTCGAAGCACCATCTGTAAAAACAAGGAGAGCACTTAGCTGAGGTCTTAGGACCCATACTTGGGAAGACACAATGTCATACAAAACTGAAAGCATGTTCCTCCCTTCCAGCAGAGAGTACAAGCTCAAAGAGGCCAAAACCACCGGATCCTGAAATTGGTGAAAGACTTAGCATTGCTGCTGTCAGACCTTCAAATAATACACGCATGGCCAATTGGCTACTGGGAGTTCCATGATGTCTATGCCAGACCCAAGCAGGAGAATGTGGGCCAGGAGATGGCCCAGAGGTCAATCAGCATTGGCAACTAGTGACGAGAGTCTATATAAAGTTCCTGCTGCTCCCACCCTGAACAAAAGATCTGCAGAAACCTTATTTCAGCTGCATTTTGCATGACCGTCCTATGGTTGCTTACTTCTCCTTGAATCTTATTTCACTTTTGACATGCATTCTCATTCATCTACCCCATAACTTCAATGAAACGGAACTCCTATAGGAGATGTGCATATACTCTACCTCCTCAATGTCTTTTCTACTCTATGTGAGTGATTCTGTTTGTCTTGTTTCTTGTCTTTTTTTCACAACTGTATTAGGCTGAAATGAGCATCCAGTCTTTCCTTTCTAAGACACGCCTCTCATGGACCCTGGAACTCAAAAAAGGAAATTAAAAAAAAAAAAAAAACTAATCACCACCCAATATGAATGTAACCTGTACCTTGGAGATTGAAGTTGTTTCAATCCTAAACAGAGACAATGCTACTGACCCAAAGGGCAAGCCCTCCAACACCCAGCTTCTAGAGGATTCTGGGACGATTTGGGGTATAGTTCTCATAGGATTTTCCCAATCAGAAAATATTGCCAGCATCCAAAATGAGTTCCCCAAATCTGATTGTGAACTAAAGAGATTCAGAACTCCACAGGACCCATGGTGAGGCACAGAAGTGCCTGGCGATGGAGGCAGCGTGTGCCAGTCCACATGGCTGATGGATTTCAGTTCAACGGATTTGGGATGGTTTCATAGATGCAAGAAGGCAGCCGAAAGCACACTTGGTTTCTTAGCATCTATTCTAACTAAGCCTGGCAGGCATAGTGACGGACTGTTCTATACAGATTTTGAAACCCTGCCGTGCTGGAACTTTTCATAAGGAATTTCTAGAGTGAACTTTTAGTAGTGTGTCCAAGCCAAAGCAAACGCAATACTCCCATCAGACTTGACTGCAATATCTGTTGATTTGGGTGGATTCCTCTTCTCGAGGTCCCCCAAATATCCAGGTTCCTAAACCTGCCAACAAGTAACATTTCCTACTCATGTGGCAAGTCTCTTGGGCACTGTGTCATCGAGGTGTCAAGCCCCTATTTCCAAGGGGCTCCATAAAGACTCCCTTAATTCCTGAAAATTGTCTGGTCATTATCTGAGTCTATACACATTCCTCTCAAATTGGACATTTCACTCAATCCCTTAGTAAAATAACCAATGTTTCTAGCGGTGTCCTGTTACAAGAAAAAGGCACTTGTGCTGAATTTACACCAATAATCCTAAGTACCTTGGAGGAAAGAATTCTCCCTGAGAGTTTCTGAATGATGGATGGTTCAGGGAGGGAGAGAATTTAAATGCTCCCATTAGTTCGCACAGAAATATTCATCACATTTCTGTAGAACATGGATATTTTTAGATACAGTTTCCCTCAGTCTGGAAGGAGAAACATTAAAGAACCAGCAATGTTTCAAACAAGAGTTACAACGGTAGACTCATGTTTCTCAGCTCACTCAGTACCCCCTTATTAGTTCTTGTTTGGCTTGAATGCAGCTTTTCCATGAGTTCTGCAAATCCGTACCCAGTTGAGTTTGAGGAATTTTCACGATCAGACACTAAGACCCCATGAGACACATCACCGTGTACAGTCACAGGCATTTAATAGTAGAGTAGGGGTGGAAAGCCTGCAGACACATGCTTAATGAGATATATTTTCACCAAACATAGAAGGCACGATATCAACATGGAAGCAGAGAGGCCACAAGACCTGCATCCTGGTCCCCAGGGCATGGCGTGTCCATAAGTTTCCATATCTCCAAGCCAAACACGCTCATGACTTCTGAGCTAAGGGTTCTAATTCTAGAATTTTCTCCCAAGGAGAAAACCAGAGGAGTTGTTGTAAAGGATTTTCAACAGTGTTCATGGAGGCTTTCTGGATGATGGCAAAACCCTGAAGCCCACCGCCTTGCCCAAGGCCCAAAAAACTGTTCAGTGCCCCCTTTGCATCCACCGTGGTCAGGCAGTTCTAGCCTTTTCTCTCTCGGTTGCACAGCACACGCTCTCAAGGTGTCCACCAGGCAGCCCAGCCTCTGTGTTCCATGTCCTCGACAGATCTCTTTGGAAGAAGGTAACCCACATAGTGGTGAAAACAGCAAAAATAAGAGCAAATATACTCCTTCCTACCTGGGCCAGGGTTGCAGGCCATCAATAGGCAGTTGAGGAGCCACAGACACTGGCTGGCTGGCCCTGCGTTCCCCTCAACCCAACCACCATGGTGACCAATGTGGACACAGGTACCAGATAGGACTGGAGCCCCTGCCTTCCAGCTCAACCTCAGGGGGCACTTCTGAAGCAAGGCACGTCAGCCCCAAATACCTGCTCCCCAGCCCCTTTTCCACTGGCCGAATAACCCCTAAGGACAGGTGTATAGGGAAGCCAACACAATCTACACTCCAGGCATTGCATTTCACTCATCCTTTCATGGTACGCAGGTGGGTCAGAGGAGGATTCAACACAACAGCCCAAATAACACTTGAGTAGTGAGCAAATGTGCTTCTCCCAGGGTGGCAACATTTCCAGATACCCTACAGCAGGCCTGGTTGTCAGCCTACCTGTGCTCCTGTAAGAGCCCTGCTCTGACATTGATGAGCAAGCCACAGACCAAGAGTACCTCTGCAGGTAAATGGGCCCAACTGTATCCTGTATCCTTTCATTTTGTTGTTTTGATTTTGCTCCAAAGTCCAGGGAGATACTTCTGGGGCATAGAGGGGGCTCTCTGTTCAAGAGCACAGGAAGTAAGTGAGCCATATATTCCCCTCAACACCGCTCCTGGGATAGAACGGGTCAAGCTACTACCCGTTTGCTACCCTGTGACCTCAGCAGGGCCATAGCACAGCCTGCACCCTGGATGTGGAGAGAATAGGGAAGCAGTCCCTGAGCTACACATTCTGAAGCCAGAACTCTAATGGAACTATGCATGTGGGCTTGATGTAGCACAGAAACTGGCAGGCACCATGCTGCCCTGAAAGACACCCAGGCTCCTGGCAGCCTCAGAGTGGGGGTTCAGTGCTTTTTTGCATTCGATATTGACCCTGCTCTGTCCTGCCTTCTACCAAAGCTGGAACCCCTGTAGTCCCAAGGTCAGGTGGCATATAAAGGGCCTAGAGTAGTTGGGGTGGCCCTGGGAAGGGAACCCACTAAGGGAGATCCCAGGATGAGGCTGGAAGTTATATCAGGGGCTCACTGATATGGGAACCCACAGCAGATTGCTGTGGGAACACAGAGCCCAGAGTCTGTAGAGGGTGTCCACATCACTGCCTCAACAGCTGTGTCCCAGTAAATGACTAAATTTGTTCGTGTCCCTTGTCTTCTGAAAAACTGGGCCTCACAGCCCATTGTCCCCCAGGATTTGGTAAGGAGAAACCAAGACGATGAACAATAAGCACCTCAAAAGTGCTTGGAATAGAAGCGGCATCCATGAAGACATATCTCCTTAAGATTGCTTGGTAGAAAACGTGATTTGGAACCCCTGGCTCAGCTGGTTCTGTGGTTTTGAACATCAGAGAAAAATCACCTGGATTCAGGGAACCTCCCTCCAACATGGTGACTCATAGCGACCCTGATTCAGTTACTCAACCTCCTCTCCAGTGACATTCCTGCCTGTCGTAACTATCAGGCTGTGTAGACACACTACCCTGCAAGCCTTGCCCAGGGAAGCTGTGGACCCAGCAAGTTTGTGGCTCCCAATTGGGTCCAGATGTCCTCCCCTTGTCACCACGACAGTGGACCTGGGCCTCTGGCCTAACCTTCTCAGTGGTGATGATGGTGGCCTCTAGGGGCTCCCCCAGCCTTCCCTCATCTTGGTCATCAGCCTGAAGATGTACGCTGACTCTGGGGCCAGCTCAGTGACCATGAATTGCCTCATCATGGCACTCATCTCCACTGTGGTGAACGTGCTGAAGTTGCTGTTGGCCAGGCAGTAGGCAATCTGATACCCTGTGGGTGGGACTGGAGAGCCATGCATCCATCTCATCACCCCCCTCGGACACCACATTCCCGCCACCCCACCACTACCACTCTTCCGTGTTTCCACCACGTCCTTCATCCTCTGCCAGCACCTGAGAGGAATGGCACAGCCGCAGTGGCAGATGGAGCCTCCGAGTGTTGGGCCCCCATGACTCTCGTTCCCCTTCATCCATCCCACCACCAAGATGTGGAAACAGTTTCATCTTTAGTGATTCAATACTTACATAAAACACCAGTACTCATCATGTCAGCAATTTAATACCTCCCAAAAAACCAAGTTCCAGAACCAGATGCCTTTTGTAATAAATTCTACCAGTGAGGGAAGGATTCATACCAGTCCTTTGCCCACATTTCCAAAAAAACAGAAGAGAAAGCTTCTAAACTCATTTGCTGAGGCCAACATTACCCTAATACAAAAGTAAATGAGGACACCCTCATAAAAAAAATCTTACAGTCCAATATCTCTTTTGACCATAAATGCAAAAATGTTCAACAAAATACTAGCAACCCAAGTTCACCAATATGCTGAAAGGATCATATACTGTGATCAAGTGGGATCTTGCAGGAATGCAATGATGGTTTACAGGTACACGTCAATTAAAGTGATACAGCACATTAACAAAATAAATAATAAAAATGATGTGATCATCTTGAGATGTAGGGAAGCATTTGACAAACTTTAATATCCGTTTGCAATCAAAATTCTCAACAGAGTGTTTAGACCAGGAACATACCTCAACACTGAAAAGTCCATATATGTGGTGCCTGGGTGTCTCAGTGCGTTAAAGCCTCTGCCTTAAGCTCAGGTCATTATCCGAAGGTCCTACGATCAAGCCCATCAGGCTCTCTGCTCAGCAGGGAGCCTGCTTTCCCCTCTCTCTGCCTCTCTGTCTACTTGTGATCTCTCTCTCTCTCTCTGTCAAATAAATGAATAAAATATTTTTTTAAAATGCCATATATGACAACCACACAGATTACGTCACATCTGATAGTGAAAAGTTTTAGCTGTTTCTATTTCCTCTAAGATCGCCTAAGGTAGGAACATTGTCGATTTTCCTTGCCACTTTTGCTGAACACAATATTGAAAATCCAAGGCAGAACAATTATGCAAGAAGATAATCAGAAGGCATCAAAACTGGAAAGAAAGAAGTAAAATGGTCACGATTTGCAGATGATATAGAATATAAGGAAAAACCTCAAATAAGCCAGTGAAGAATTGCTCAAACTATGACTAAATTCAGTAAAGGGACAGGATACAATATTACTAATCCCAAACCTGTGTGTTTCTATATGCTAATAACACATCGGCAGAAAATAAATTAGGAAGATCATCCCACCAGAAGTTGTACCAAAAGGAATAAAATACCCACGAATATATTTCACCGAGAAGTAAAATCCTATATAATGAAAACCACAATACGGTAAGGAAAGAAACTGAAGGCAACACACAAAAACCAAAGGATATTGCATATTCATGGGTGAGATGAATTAATAGTGGTAAAATGTCCATTCTTCGCTAAGCCATGTACAGTTTCATTTCCATTCCTGTCAAAATTCTAAGGACTTTTTTCACAGAAAGAGAACAAAGGATCTAAAAATTTGTATGATGCCACAAAAGACTTTGAATAGCAGAGCAATTTAGAGAAAGAAGAACCACACTAAAGGCATCATGCTTGCTCATTTCAGACTAATGAAAAACCTAGAGTAATCAAAACAATCTAGCATTGTCATAACAACAGACACACACATCACCGTAAGACAGGAGAAAGTCCAGAAGTAAACACACACATCTATGGTCCGGGACCTATGACAAAGAAGCCAAGAATAAGCAAGAGGGAAAAAGAGTCTCCTTCATCAATGGTGCTGGGAACACTGGAAAACCACATGCAAAAGAACAAAACTGTAGAATTCTCTTATACCATACACAAAAATTAACTCAAAATGAGTCAAATGCTTGAATATATGTCCTGGAACTATAAAACACAGGGTTTGGAAACGTCCTTGACATAGGTCTTGGTAGTGGTGCGTTTAAGCTGATACCAAAGTAAAAACAAAGAAGCAAAGTGTGGGCCTACATCTAACTATAAAATGTCCAAACAACAAAGGGAACCATCAACAAAATAAAACGGTAACCTAAGGTAAAATATTTTTAAATTATATATCCAGTAAGTGGTTAATATTCAAAATATAAAGAACTCATGAAACTCAACAGCAAAAGAAAACAAAACACACAAAAGCACGAAAAACAACAAAATCTCCACAAGTAATCTAGTGTATCAGGAGCAGTTCCAAATAGACATTTTCTTAAAGAAGACATAGAGATGGTCTACACAAACATGAAAAGATGCTCAAGATCATTAATCATCAGGGAAATGCAAATCAAACCAGAATGAGGCACCACTTCACACCTGTCAGAAGGACCATTATCAAAAACACAAGAAATAGCAAGTTTTGGTGAAGATGTGGAGTAGAGGAAAACTCTAGTGCACCATTACTGGCAGTATAAATGGGTGTGGCCACTATGGAAAACAGGACAGAAGCTCCTCAAAAAAATGAGAAATGGAACAACCAAAGGAGCCGGCAATTCCCTTTCTGAGTATTTATCTGAAGGGAATGAAAACACTAACTCACAAAGGTATATTCACCCCTGTGTACACTGCAGGATTATTTACAACCGAGAAAATAAAGAAACAATATAAATGCTATCAGTGGATGAATGAATAAAGAAATTGTGGTCGATAAACACAGTGGAATCCTACTCAGCCATAATAAAGGATGAAATCTTTCGATTTACAACATGGTGGCTCTTGAAGGCATTATACTAAGTAAAACAGGCCAGACAGAAAGAAAAAAAAAAACCTAAAAATCACTTACATGTAGAACCTTAAAACAAACAAAACAAAAACAAAAAATGTGAGCTCACAGACAGAACAGATGGGGGGATGGCAGAAGTTTGGGGTTGGAGGTGGGAGAAATGGGTGAAGGGGTCAAAAGGAATAAAGAAAACAAACCCAAATATAGCATCATTTTTTTTTCCCAATTAAGTAATCTGTACCGCAACATAGCTCAAACTCATAACCTGGAGATCAAGAGTCTCACTCTCCACCGACCCAGCCAGCCAGGGTCCCGGAATTGTAGCATCTTCCAATACTCAATGTATGAACAAAGGTGAAACTAATTTAATCTATGGTATTTTGAGGGCTATGTATTTTTTGGTAAATGTAAAAACGAAAGATCACATTCTTCAGGGTCACACACTCAGGACTGTATCTAGTTCTAATATTTATCATGACACTGAGCAAGTAATTTGCCTTTTCAATTCAATTATTTATTTGAGATACAGATATTGTGGGACATAAGCAGGGGGAGGGACAGAGGGAAATGGAAAAAAGACTCCACACAGAGCAGAGACCCTGACCTGGGTTTCAATCCCAGGAACCTAGGATTATGTCCTGAGCCAAAGGCAGAAGCTTCAACGAATAAACCACCCCGGTGCCACTACTTAACCTCTTTTCTGTCTGTTTCCCCACCTCTGAGGATATTATGAATATTTGCTTTTAGAATAGCTTCTATTTTTTAATTTAAGAATAGTTTTTAGAACTGAATGAGATAGAGGTCACTTAGAATAATACCTATGAGAATAAGCCCTCAAAAAATGTTTTAAAAAATCTTATTCTGGGGGTACCTGGGTGGCACGGTCAGTTAAGAAGCTGACTCTTGATTTGGGCTCAAATCAAGTTCCCAAATCCTAGGAGAGAACCCCGCACCATGCTCCACACTCAGCAGGGACGCTGCTGGAGGATTCCTTCTCTCCCTCTGACTCTCCCCTCTCTAGCATATGCTTGTGCATGCAATCTCTTTCTGTCTCTACAATAAATAAATATGTCTTAAAA
>NW_019154865.1:6456-9916 GCF_002288905.1 Enhydra lutris kenyoni | reverse complement strand
GGAGATCCCCTCAGGGTCTGCAGATCAGGTATGCCATACCCTTGACCTGAAATCCTAAACAAGGGTACAGATTACTGCCTATTGGTATGTCATGTTCAGTCTTCTTTCTCTAGGGTCATCTACCTGGGTGTCTGACTGGAGATCGGTTCACAGGGTGTGTCAGACTATGCAGTTTTATCAAGAGTGGCCTACGAAATTGGGGTGGCCTTAAGAGCCTTGCAGTTTTCTCTTAATTTGGATGATTTGGGCAACTGTAAAGAGCAGAGTTTCCTTTGGAAGGTAGGCAAAGTTCTGTGATGTGGCCCAGGAGGCCCCATCCAGAAGGGTGTTGTTGGCAAGGGCTCTGGAGACAGAAGTGTGAAAACACAAATTTGGGTTAGGATTAGGGCCGAGGGATGGCAGTCCCGATCTGTAGACCCTGAGGAGAGCTTCTCAGGATGTGAAATTAGGGCGAGTGTGAAGCGGTAACTCAGGCTTTTGTCTCTGGATTTTGTTTCTAGAATGGCCACAGAATGTAGGGGCCATGGAAGATTGTCCCTCTCTGGGGATTTTGCTCAGCTCCCAAGAATTTGGAGTCACTCTTGGGGTAGGATGGAGTCTTGTTTCCTGTCTCAGGGGTCCCCCCAAAAGAGGGATTTCAGAGCAGGGCTCTGGGTACGGGAGCCTGGAAAACCCCAACTTGAGTTAGGATTTTGGCCTGGGGGTTTGGCAAGCCCAATAAGCGAGCTCTCAGTCCAGGTACCAAGGGGCCTTACTTGACAATGGGGATCAGGCTGATGGTCACAATGTGAGTTTGTGCACAAGGCGGCCCCCAGGCATGGCCTCATGGGCCATGAGGATTTCTGCCACACTGAGTGTTTGAAACCCATCCCAACAGCAAGGTTCACTGGCATTGGGAAGGAGGAGTTCTGTTTTGTGCATCAGGTTCCCCCACATGAAGGGATTTGACATAAGGTCTGGGGACAGATGCCTGAAAACCCAGGTTGGGGAGAGATGATGGCCAAGGGCGTGGGCAGTTCTAATATGCTGAATATGCAGCCCGATGTCTGGGATCGGGCTACGTTAGAGCATTAGTGCAGAGGGTGGCCTATGAAATTGGGGTGCCACTGTGGGCTGTGCAGGTTTATCCTCATTTGGGGTTTGGGCAGCCCCATAGGGCACTTTTTCGTTCTTGTGGGCAAGCAGAGTGCTGCATTGTGGCTCCAGAATTCCCAATCTCGAGGGTTTGTGGGCTAGGAGTGTAAGGACGGAAGTCTGAAAACACAAGCTAGGGTTAAGTTTATGGCCTAGAGCGTGGCAGGCTGAATCTGCAGAGACTGAATCGAGATTTCCAGAATTTGAAGTAAGGGCGATTGTCAGATGTTTGCTCAGGCTGGTGTTTGTGTCCATGGTGGCTGCGTATTGGAGGGGTGGCCTCATGAGGCCATGGAAGTTTTCCACGCTGTGGTTTGTGAGCTGCTCTAAAGAGCAAGATTTCCTTCTGTGTAACTGGGGATGTCCAATTTGATGGCCCAAGTGTCGCCCATATGGAAATATATGAGAGCAGTGCTCAATATATGGATGCCTGGAAACCCTACCACATGCTCCTATCTGCACCAAGGAACAAGGCACGGTCAACCTGCTGCCTCTGGAGCTAGCTACCCTGGGGCTGAATTGAAATAGAGGTTCATCCTGATGTGTCGCAATGTGGGTATGTGTCCATGGAGACCTGGGAATGTTTTGGTGCCTCAAGGGGCATGCAGGATTCTCCTACCCTGAGTTGAGGTCACTCTGGTGGATTTCGTGTCCATGAGATCCGTCAAATCTGGGACTGGCCTCATGGGGACATCGAGTTTTATTCCTCTCTTGGGTTTTTGTGTATTTAAAAAATATCCTGGTCTATTCTGGGGAATAGTTCCTGTCCTGTCTTATGACTCAGCAGTCCCCCATATGGAGGGATTTGAGAGCAGGGCTGCAGGTATAGATGCCTGAAAACGCAACCTAAGGATAGAATTAGTTCATAGTGGCATTGCAGGCCATCGTTCCTGGCTCTGGTCCACAATACCCATGGGGCTGTATTGAAAATGGGGCTCAGGCAAGGAGTCACAATGGGTGTTTGTGTGCTGGGCAGCCAGCTTTAATGGGTGTGGTCTCAGGAGCAAGGCAGGTTTCACCCAACTCAGGGGGATTTACATAAATCTATAAAGCTTCAGAGGGGCAAGAAAAGTTCTGTTTTGTGGCTCAGAGGTGCCCATGTGGAGGGATTTGAGAGAAGGGCTCTTGGGATGGATGCCTGAAAATGCAACCTATTGTTACGATTAGCACCTAGGGGAATGGCCAGCCTGATCTGCTGACTCTGGCACCAGCCAAGTTGGTGGCTGACTGGAGGTCGGGCTTAGGTTGAGGGACAGAATGTGTTTTTGTATCCAGCGCTAGCTTCCGTAAAGGAGGGTGGGTTTGGAGTTTCGTGCAGTTTTCTCCTAATCTGTGTGTTGCATGCAACTCCATAGGGCATGTTATCCTTCTGGCGGGCAGAAAGAGTCCTGTGCTGTGGCTCTGTGTACCCTGTTTGGGGGGCTTGTGGATCAGGAGTCTCTGGACAGAGGCTTAAGAAACTAGCTAGAGCTAGGATTAGGGCCTAGGGCATGGCAGGCCCAATATGTGGACACTGAGGCAAACTCCAGGGAATCTGAGGTTAAGGCAAGTATCAGGATGTTGCTTAGGCTGGAGTTTCTGTCAATGAGATCTGCCGAATATAGGCTTAGCCTCATGGGGGCAAGGAGTTTGCTTCAACTTGAGGGTTTTTGTGCAGTTCCAAATAGCTTGATCTATCCTGAGGGGTCGGTGCTGTGTTGCTTTATGAATCAGGGTTCCCCCATATGGAGGGATTTGAGAGCAGGGCTCCAGGAATGGATGCCTGAAAAACCAGCCTAGGTTTTGGGTTTGGTCCTAGTGGCACAGCAGGCCTTAGAACCTGATTCTGGGGCAGGCTACCCTTGTGGCTTTGTTGAAAATGCTGCTCAGTCTATGGGTCACAATGGGTGTTTGTGTCCAGGATGGCCTGCAAAAGTGGGCGTGGCCTCAAGGGCAACACAGTTTTCTGCCATCTCTGAGGGTTTTACATAGCTCCAAAAGAAATGGTTTCCTTTTGGAGGCAGAGGAGTTTTGTTTTGTGGCCTCATGAGGACACCCCCAAATTACGTGGCCATCATGGACAAATACTCCAACATGAGTGATTGGAGGACATTTGCCCTTACATAAGGTAAAGGGATCTCACCTCAGCCTCTGCATTCAGGCCTGCCATGTCCTAGGACCTAAAGCTAAGCCTAGTTTGTGCATAGACTTCTGTCCTGACACTCCTGTCCCATAAGCCCTCCTTATTGGGAATTCTGGATCCACAACACAGCACGTTACAAGTCCGCCAGAGGGAAAATTGCCCTATAGGCCTACACAAAAACCTCAAAGGAGGATCAAATTGCAC
>NW_019154865.1:5027-6153 GCF_002288905.1 Enhydra lutris kenyoni | reverse complement strand
TCCCCAGACCTTGTCTCAAATCCCTGCACATGGGGGAACATAATGCACAAAACAGAACTCCTCCTTTCCCATGGCACAAAACCTTGATGTTGGGATGGATGTGATATCCCTGGAGTAGGAGAAACTGCACGGTGTATGAAGCTACGCCCACTATTCAGTGCCATCCTGGCACAAACGCTCATTTTGACCCTCATTCTGAGTCCAGTTTTGAAATAAGGCCCCTCAGTATATTTACCAAGAGTGCGAATATTTGGCCTGCCATGCCCTTAGGCCCAATTCCTAACACATACTGTGGTTTCCGGGCACCGGAACCCAGAGACCTGATCTGGAATTCCTCCTTTTGTAGGACCCTTGAGACAGACAACAGGACACCTCCTTTCCCCCAGAATGGCAGAAAAGTATTGAGAGCCAGACAAAAGCCCCAGAGTGGGAGAATCTTCCATGTCCCCATGAGGTCACCCCTACATTCCTTGGTCATCCTAGATCCTAGACTCAAAATCCAGAGACAAAAGCTTTAGTTAGCACCTGATACTGGCCCTAATTTCAGGTCCCTATTAGCTCGCCTCAGGGTCTGCAGATCGTACCGGCCATACCCACCGCCTTAACCCTAGCCCTAGTTTCTGTTTTCAAACTAATGTCCCCAGAGCCCTAGCTCACAAAAAGCCCAGACCGGGGTCCCCAGAGCAGAACCACAGGACTGTGCCATCCCTCCAGAAGGAAACTGTGCCCTTTAGAGCTATTAAAACACTCCAGATTAAGAGAAATCAGCAAGGCCCCCAAGGCCACAATAATTTCGTAGGCCACCCTGGACAGAAAGACCATTCTGACATACCCTGAGCACCTACCTCCTCCAGTCAGACACCCAGGAAGATGGCACCAGAGACAGAAGATTGAACATGATTTGCCCTAGGCCCTAATATGAACCCAGCTGAGGTTTTCAGGCATCTGCCCCCATAGGCCTGGTCTCGATTACCAACATATGGGGGATACTTGAGCCCCAAAACAGAACATGTCCTGACCCCAGAAGGAAACCTTGCAATTTGGAGCTGTGTCAAACCTGCAGGGTAGGAGAATCCTGCATATCACCTGAACCATTGCCACATTCCAAGGTCCTCCTGGATATAAA
>NW_019154865.1:0-1016 GCF_002288905.1 Enhydra lutris kenyoni | reverse complement strand
TACTCCTCCATTAGGCAGCCATCATGGACACAAATTTCAGCCTGAGGGAACTTCTGACTCTCGCCATTACTTCAGATGCTGGAGATCTCGAGTTGGCCTCTGGAGATTGGTCCTGCCGTGCCCTAGGCCCTAAACCTAACACTAGTTTGTGTTTTCAGACTTCTGTCCTTATACTTCTGCCCCACAAGACCTCCAGACTGGAAATTCTGGAGGCACAACACAGCATTCTGCATGCCCACCAGAAGGAAAAAGTGGCCTATGGGGCTTCACAAACACCCAAATGAGGATCAACATGCACAATCCTCGATGGAACCACAGTTTCATAGGCTGCCCTGTGCACTAATGATCTCTCTGACACAGCCTGAGTCCAGACCTCCCGTCAGCCACCCAGTTAGCTGAACGCATATTCAGCAGATCAGAACTGCCAAGGCCCTTGGCCGTCATCTCTATGTAACCTGGGTTTTCAGACATCTATCCCCAGACCTTATTTCAAATCCCTGCACCTGGGGGACTTGATGCACAGAACAGAACTCCTTTCCCATTTCAAGAAATCTTGCTGTTGGGATGCTGTTGGGTATCAGAGTCAAATACTCAGAGCAGGATAAACCTGCATGGCCCATGAGGCCACACCCATGCTTGAGGGTCATCGTGGGCACAAACATGCATTGTGACCCTCAGCATGATCCCCGTTTTCCAATTAGGCCCCTCAGAGGCTCGACTAAAAGCTTTTTTGGAGAGACCTGAGACAGAAAATAGGACTCCTCCCTTCCCCCAGAATGACCCCAAATGATTGGGAGCTGGGCCAAATCCCCAGAAAGGGAGAATCGTTCATGGCCAATGAGACCAACCCCACATTCCACGGCCATTCTTGACACAAAATCCAGAGACAAAAGCCTGAGCTACGGCCTCACGCTCACCCTTATTTCCTATCCAGAGGAGCTCCCCTCACTGTCTGTAGTTTCGGCCTGCCATGGCCTCCGCCTGATACCTAAGCCAACGTTGTGTTTTCCCACTTC
>NW_019154864.1:6795-9972 GCF_002288905.1 Enhydra lutris kenyoni | reverse complement strand
ACCTTCAGCACCTACCTGCAGGAAGAAACGCACGTCAATGAACCTGAGTCTGAAGATTGAACCTGACATGCCCCTAGAACCTCATCCAATACCTAACTTATGTTTCCAGCCTCTACCCCTCAGGCCTGTTCTGGAAAACCAACTTATGCCCTAATGTGTGGCCACTAGCCATACAATAGAATCCCTCTGGTCTCGAGAAGGAAACCTTGCTCTTGAGAACGTGGACCAATCCTCAGCCTAGGAGATTCCTGCATGGCCCCAGAGCCACAGCCACATTCTAAGGTCTCCCTGGACACCAAGCAGGATTGTGATCTGTCAGACTGAGAACCTCTGTCAACTCAGATCACTTAGAACTTCGACCAGAGGCAGCGGATCAAAGCTACCCTGTTCCTTGGCTGCAGTGGTAACTCGAGTTGGATTTCCAGGCATACATTTGGAGAGCTCTGCTGTCGAATCTTTCCATGTGGGAGACCTCTAAGCTGACTTCCCCTGTCCCGCAGAAGGACACCTTGTGGTTTGGAGCAGCTCACAAGCTCCAGCTTGAACAAGCCTCCAAGGCTTCTTGAGGCCACCCGAGCATTCCTTGGCCATCATGGATACAAATTCCAGTGTGAGCAGACATCTCACCCTCGCCCATCCTCAGGGGCTGGAGATCTTGAAACAGCTGCTGCCCATTGGAACTGTCATGCCCTCAGCACTGAACATAACCAGAGCTTGTGTTTTCAGATTTCGATCCTCACAAGCTTTGCCAGCAGGCCCTCCACCTTGGGAATTCTGGAGTCACAAAGCTGCCTTCTACCTGGCCAACAGAAAGAAGAAATGTCCTACAGGTCTGCCCAAAACCCCCAAGGAGCGTCCAACCACACGGCCCTCAAGGGCACCCTGATATCATAGGTCTCCCTGTGAACTAAAGTTCAGTGTAACACAGCCCGAGACCCAATCTGTCGGTCAGCTAGATAGCGGGACCCATATCCTGCAGGTGGGAACTGCCTTGGCCCGAGCCCGTTATTTCCATCCAACCTGGGTATGCAGGTATCTGACCACAGAAGGTAGTCCAAAACCCTGCCCTTGTGTGTACCTGAAGCACAACAGAGTACTCCTACTTCCCCAAGTCAGGAAAGTGGACTTTGATATGGTGGTACTACTTTCAGAGTGGGAGCCACCCGCATGGCCCATGAGACCACGCCCACTCAGGAGGGGCAACTGGGCACAAACAGGCATTGTGACTCTTCGCCTGAGACCCCTTTCAAGCACAGCCTGTCGGGGCTGGACCAGGATCCCACAGAGAGAACCTTTTGTGCTCCTAGGCCCAAATCCGAACCCTTGGTGGGGTTGTCCAGGCCACGTGACCCACAACCCGTCTCTGGAATCCCTGTGTTGGCAGGACCCCTGAGATGGAAAAGGGCACTCTTCTCTTCCTCGAGAAAAACACCAAACTCTTGGGAGCCTGGCAGTATCCCCAGAAAGGGAGAAAATCCCATGGACCCATGTGCTCACCCGTCCATTCCGAGACCATCCTAGGTATACAGTCCAGAGAGAAAAGCCTCTGCTACTGCCTCCCTGGCACCCGAATTTCAAATCCTGAGGAGCTGCTTTCAGGGTCTGCACATCGGGCCTGTCATAACCTCGCCCCTAATTCTTCCCCGAGTGGCTGTCAGAAGACTTCGTTCCCAAAGGCTTGACCACATGCCCTGCAGGATGGGACCCCCAGAACCACACCGCATCACTGGGCCTGCTCTCCCGAGAAAACTCTGCCCGTCTCAGTTGCCCAAACCATCCAGAATGGGAGAAACCTGCAAGGCACCTGAACCCACCCCAATTTCAGAGGCCTCTCTGGGAAAAAGGCGCAGTATGAGACACCGTCAGCACCTACCTCCAGGAAGACACGCACGTCAATGGGCCAGAGTCCGAAGATTCAACCTGACATGGCCCTAGGACCTAATCCAAAACCTAGCTTAAGTTTTCAGGTCTGTCCCTCCGGCCTGTTCTGGAAAACCAACATATGGACCAACGTGTGGTCCCTGAGCCATACAGTAGAACCCCTCTGGCTCCGAGAAGGAAATTTTGCTCTTGGGAACGGGTTCCCACCCACAGGCTAGGAGGTTCCTGCATGGCCCCAGAGCTACCGCCACATTCTAAGTTCTCCCTGGACACCAAGCAGCATTGTGACCCGTCAGACTGACCTCCGTCAACTCAGATCCCTTGGAACTGCGAAGCAGAGCCTCTGGATCAAAGCAGCCCTGTGCCTAGGCTTTAGGGGTAATGGAGGTGTAGTTTCCAGGCATCCTTTCAGAGAGCTCTGCTATCGAATCTTTCCATATGGGGACCCTGGAGCCCTCTAACTGGACTTCCCCTGACCCGCTGGAGGACACCTTGCTGTTTGGAGCAGCTCACAAGCTCCAGGTTCGGAAAGCCGCCAAGGATTCTGGAGGCCGCACGAGCATTCGTGGGCCATCATGGATACAAATTCCAGCGTGAGCAAACATCTCACACTCGATCGTCCTCAGTAGCTTGAGATCTCGAAAGAGACGCTGCATATTGGAACTGTTATGGCCTCGGAACTGAACATAAGCATAGCTTTGTTTTCAGACTTCCATCCTCACACACCTTACCAGCAGTCCAACCATATTGGGAATTCTGGAAAAACAAAGCTGCCTTCTGCCTGCCCACCGGAAGGAAGAAATGCCCTACGGGACTGCCCAGAATCCCCACCTGAGGGTCCAGCAGCATGGCCCTCAAGGGCACCCTGATATCATAGGCTGCCCTGTGTACTGATGCTCTGTCTGACACAGCCCGAGCCCCAGCCTCCTGTCAGCCAGCCACATAGCGCGACCCATATCCTGCAGGTAGGCTCTTTCTTGGTCAGAGCCCGTCATCTCCTGCGAACCTGGGTATACAGGTATCTGACCCGAGAAAGTAGCGCAAATCCCTGCCTATGGGGGAACCTGAATCACAGTGAGTACTCCTCCTTCCTCATGGCAGGACTGTGGATGTTGATATGGTTGAACTACTCTAGAGTGGGAGCCAGCTACATGGCCCATGAGACCACGCCCACTCAGGAGGGGCAGCTGGGCACAAGCAGGCCTTGTGACCCTCAGCCTGAGACCCCTTTAAAGCACACCCTGTTGGGGGCTGGACCAGGAAGCCAGAGAGCAGGCCTCTCGTGCCTCTTGGCCC
>NW_019154864.1:5042-6695 GCF_002288905.1 Enhydra lutris kenyoni | reverse complement strand
GAAAGACAGCAAACTCTTGGGAGCTGGGGAAAAACCCCAGATAGGAACAACCTCCCATGGACTCATGTAGCAACCCTATCATTCTGAGGCAATCCTGGATATAGAGTCCAGACACAAAAGCCTATGCTACTGCTCCCAGGCATCCGAATGGCAAATCCTGAGGAGCTGCTTTCAGGGTCTGCATCGGGGCTGCCATAACTTCGCTCCTAAGTCTTCCCCGAGTTGCTGTCTGAAGACTTGGTTCCCAAACCGCTGACCACATGCCCTCCAGGATGGCACCTCCAGAACCAAACAGCATCCCTGGGCCTGCTCTCCCGAGGGAACTCTGCACATCTCAGTTGCCCAAACCTTCCAGAATGGGAGAAAGCTTCAAGGCACCTGAACCCACACCAATTTCATAGGTTGCTCTGGAAAAATTGCGCAGTCTGACTGACAAACCTTCAGCACCTACCTGCAGGAAGAAACGCACGTCAATGGACCTGAGTCTGAAGATTGAACCTGACATGCCCCTAGAACCTCATCCAATACCTTGCTTAGGTTTTCAGGCCTCTGTCCCTCAGGCCTGTTCTGGAAAACCAACTTATGGCCCAACGTGTGGCCCCTAGCCATACAATAGAATCCCTCTGGTCTCGAGAAGGAAACCTTGCTCTTGAGAACGGGGACCATCCCTCAGCCTAGGAGATTCCTGCATGGACCCAGAGCCACAGCCACATTCTAAGGTCTCCCTGGACACCAAGCAGCATTGGTACCGGTCAGACTGAGAACCTCTGTCAACTCAGATCACTTGGAACTTCGAACCAGTGGCAGCGGATCAAAGCTGCCCTGTTCCTTGGCTGCTGTGGTAACGCTTGGTGGGGTTTCCAAGCATCCATTCGGAGAGCTCTGCTGTCGAATCTTTCCATGTGGGAGACCTCGAAGCTGACTTCCCCTGTCCCGCAGAAGGACACCTTGTGGTTTGGAGCAGCTCACAAGCTCCAGCTTGGATAAGACTCCAAGGCTTCTTGAGGCCACCCGAGCATTCCTTGGCCATCATGGATACAAATTCCAGTGTGAGCAGACATCTCACCCTCGCCCATCCTCAGGGGCTGGAGATCTTAAAACAGCTTCTGCACATTGGAACTGTCATGCGCTCGGCACTGAACATAACCATAGCTTGTGTTTTCAGATTTCGATCCTCACAAGCTTTGCCAGCAGGACCTCCACCTTGGGAATTCTGAAGTCACAAAGCTGCCTTCTACCTGGCCAACAGAAAGAAGAAATGTCCTACAGGTCTGCCCAAAACCCCCAGGAGCGTCCAACCACACGGCCCTCAAGGTCACCCTGATATCATAGGTCGCCCTGTGAACTAATGCTATGTGTAACACAGCCCGAGACCCAATCTGTCGGTCAGCTAGATAGCGGGACCCATATCCTGCAGGTGGGAACTGCCTTGGCCCAAGCACATTATTTCCATCCAACCTGGGTATGCAGGTATCTGACCCCAGAAGGTAGTGCAAAACCCTGCCCTTATGTGTACCTGAAGCACAACAGAGTCCTCCTCCTTCCCCATGGCAGGAAAGTGGATGTTGATATGGTTGTATTACTTTCAGATTGGGAGCCACCTGCATGGCCCATGAGACCACGCCCACTCAGGAGGGGCAACTGGGCACAAAC
>NW_019154864.1:1663-4760 GCF_002288905.1 Enhydra lutris kenyoni | reverse complement strand
CGTCCATTCCGAGATCATCCTAGGTATACAGTCCAGAGAGAAAAGCCTCTGCTACTGCCTCCCAGGCGCCCGAATTTCAAATCCTGAGGAGCTGCTTTCAGGGTCTGCACATCGGGCCTGCCTTAACCTCGCCCCTAATTCTTCCCCGAATTGCTGTCTGGAGACTTCGTTCCCAAGGCCTTGACCACATGCCCTCCAGGATGGGACCCCCAGAAGTACACCACATCACTGGGCCTGCTCTCCCGAGTAAACTCTGCCTGTCTCCGTTGGCCAAACCATCCACAATAGGAGAAACCTGCAGGGCACCTGAACCCACCTCAATTTCATAGGATGCTCTGGAAAAGAGGCGCAATATGAGACACCGACAGCACCTACCACCAGGAAGACACGCACGTCAATGGGCCTGAGTCCGAAGATTCAACCTGATATGCCCCTAGGACCTCATCCAAAACCTAGCTTAGGTTTTCAGTCCTCTGTCCCTCTAGACTGTTCTGGAAAACCAACATATGGCCCAACGGTTGTTCCCTGAGCCTTACAGTAGAACCCCTCTGGTCCTGAGCAGGAAACTTTGCTCTTGGGAACGGGTTCCCACCCACAGGCCTGGAGGTTCCTGAATGTCCCCACAGCTACCGCCAAATTTTAATGTCTCCCTGGACACCAGGCAGCATTGTGACCCGTCAGACTGAGAACCTCCTTCAACTCAGATCCCTTGGAACTGTGAAGCAGAGCCACTGGATCAAAGCTGCCCTATTCCTAGGCTTCAGTGGTAACGGAGGTCGAGTTTCGAGGCTTCCATTCGGAGAGCTCTGCTATCGAATCTTTCCATATAGGGACCCTGGAGCCCTCTAACTGGACTTCCCCTGTCCCGCTGGAGGACACCTTGCTGTTTGGAGGAGCTCACAAGCTCCAGCTTCGGAAAGCCGCCAAGGCTTCTGGAGGCCGCACGAGCATTCGTGGGCCATCATGGATACAAATTCCAGCGTGAGCAGACATCTCACACTCGATCTTCCTCAGGAGCATGAGATCTCGAAACAGACGCTGCACATTGGAACTGTTATGGCCTCGGCACTGAACATAACCATAGCTTTGTTTTCAGACTTGCGCCCTCACACACCTTGCCAGCAGGCCATCCATATTGGGAATTCTTGAAAAAGAAAGCTGCCTTCTGCCTGCCCACCGGAAGGAAGAAATGCCCTACGGGTCTGCCCAGAATCCCCAGATGAGGGTCCAGCAGCATGGCCCTCAAGGGCACCCTGATATCATAGGCCTCCCTGTGAACATATGCTCTGTCTGACACGGCCGAGCCCCGGCCTCCTGTCGCCAGCCACTTAGCGCGACCCATATCCTGCAGGTGGGCTCTGTCTTGGTCAGTGCCCGTCATCTGCTGCGAACCTGGGTATGAAGGTATCTGATCCCAGAAGGTAGCGCAAATCCCTGCCTATGGGGGAACCTGAATCACAGCAGAGTACTCCTCCTTCTTCATGGCAGGAATGTGGATGTTGACATGGTAGTACTTCTCTAAGTGGGAGCCACCTTTTTGGCCCATGAGACCACGCCCACTCAGGAGGGGCTCATGGGCAAAAACAGGCATTGTGACTCTTAGCCTGAGATCCCTTTCAAGCACAGCCTGTTCTGGGCTGGACCAGAATCCCACAGATAGAACATATTGTGCCCCTAGACCCAAATCCTAACCCTTGGTGGGGTTGTCCAGGTCAAGGGAACCACAACCCGTCTCTGGATTCCCTGTTTGGGCAGGACCCCTGAGATGGAAAAGAGCACTCTTCCCTTCCCCCGGAAAAACACCAAACTCTTGGGAGCCTGGCAGAATCCCCAGAAAGGGAGAATATCCCATGGACCCATGTGCTCACCCGTCCATTCCGAGACCATCTTAGGTATACAGTCCAGAGAGAAAAGCCTCTGCTACTGCCTCCCAGGCACCCGAATTTCAAATCCTGAGGAGCTGATTTCATGGTCTGCACATCGGGCCTGCCATAACCTCGCCCCTAATTCTTCCCCGAGTTGCTGTCTGAAGACTTCGTTCCCATAGACTTGACCACATGCCCTCCAGGATGGGACCCCCAGAACCACACCGCATCACTGGGCCTGCTCTCCCGAGGAAACTCTGCCCGTCTCAGTTGCCCAAACTATCCAGAATGGGAGAAAGCTGCAAGGCACCTGAACCCACCCCAATTTCATAGGACGCGCTGGAAAAAATGCGCGGTATGAGACACCGTCAGCACCTACCTCCAGGAAGACAGGGACATAAATGGGCCTGAGTCCGAAGATTAAACCTGACATGACCCTAGGACCTCATCCAAAACCTAACTTAGGTTTTCAGGCCTCTATCCCTCCGACCAGTTCCGGATAACCAACATATGGCCCAACGTGTGGTCCTGAGCCATACAGAAGAAACCCTCTGGTCCCATAAGGAAACTTTGCTCTTGGGAACAGCGTCCCACCCACAGGCTAGGAGGTTCCTACATGGCCCCAGAGCTACCGCCACATTCTAAGGTCTCCCTGGACACCAAGCAGCATTGTGACCCGTCAGACTGAGAACCTCCGTCAACTCAGATCCCTTGGAACTGCGAAGCAGAGCCACTGGATCAAAGCTGCCCTGTTCCTAGGCTTCAGTGGTAACGGAGGTGGAGTTTCCAGGGATCCATTCGGTGAGCTCTGCTATCGAATCTTTCCATATGGGGACCCTGGAGCCCTCTAAATGGACTTCTCCTGTCCCGCTGAAGGACACCTTGCTGTTTGGAGCAGCTCACAAGCTCCAGCTTCGGAAAGCCGCCAAGGTTTCTAGAGGCCACACGAGCATTCGTTGGCCATCATGGATACAAATTCCAGCGTGAGCAGACATCTCACACTCGATCATCCTCAGGTGCTTCAGATCTCGAAACAGACGCTGCACATTGGAACTCTTATGGCCTCGGCACTGAACATAAGCATAGCTTTGTTTTCAGACTTCCATCCTCACACACCTTGCCAGCAGGCCATCCATATTGTGAATTCTGGAAAAACAAAGCTGCCTTCTGCCTGCCCACCAGAAGGAAGTAATGCCCTACGGGTCTGCCCAGAATCCCCAGATGAGGGTCCA
>NW_019154864.1:0-1563 GCF_002288905.1 Enhydra lutris kenyoni | reverse complement strand
CATGAGCATTCGTTGGCCATCATGGATACAAATTCCAGCGTGAGCAGACATCTCACACTCGATCATCCTCAGGTGCTTCAGATCTCGAAACAGACGCTGCACATTGGAACTCTTATGGCCTCGGCACTGAACATAAGCATAGCTTTGTTTTCAGACTTCCATCCTCACACACCTTGCCAGCAGGCCATCCATATTGTGAATTCTGGAAAAACAAAGCTGCCTTCTGCCTGCCCACCAGAAGGAAGTAATGCCCTACGGGTCTGCCCAGAATCCCCAGATGAGGGTCCAAGCACAAGGCCCTCAAATGCACCCTGATATCATAGGCCGCCCTGTGAACTGATGCTCTGTCTGACACAGCCCAACCCCCGGCCTCCTATCAGCCAGCCTCATAGCGTGACCCATATCCTGCAGGTGGGCACTGTCGTGGTCAGAGCCCGTCATCTCCTGCGAACCTGGGTATGCAGGTATCTGACCCCAGAAGGTAGCGCAAATCCCTGCCTGTGGGGGAACCTGAATCACAGCAGAGTACTCCTCCTTCCTCATGGCAGGAATGTGGATGTTGAGATGGTTGTACTACTCTAGAGTGGGAGACAGCTACATGGCCATGAGACCACGCCACTCAGGAGGGGCTGCTGGGCACAAGCAGGCCTTGTGACCCTCAGCCTGAGACCCCTTTAAAGTACATCCTGTTGGGGGCTGGACCAGGAAGCCAGAGAGCAAGCCTCTCGTGCCTCTTGGCCCAAATCCGAACCTTTGGTGGGGTTGTCCAGGCCACGTTACCCAAAACCCCACTCTGGAATCCATGTTTGGGCGGTACCCTTGAGGTGGAAACAGCACTCTTCCCTTCCCCCAGAAAGACAGCAAACTCTTGGGAGCAGGGGAAAAACCCCAGATTGGTAGAAACTCCCATGGACCTAGGTAGCAACCCTATCATTCCGAGGCCATCCTGGATATAGAGTCCAGACAGAAAAGCCTCTGCTACTGCTCGCAGGCATCCGAATATCAAATCCTGAGGAGCTGCTTTCAGGGTCTGCACATCGGGCCTGCCATAACTTCGCTCTTAAATATTCCCCGAGTTGCTGTCTGAAGACTTGGTTCCCAAAGCGGTGACCACATGCCCTTCAGGATGGGACCTCCAGAACCATACAGCATCACTGGGCCTGCTCTCCCGAGGGAACTCTGCACATCTCAGTTGCCCAAACCTTCCAGAATGGGAGAAAGATTCAAGGCACCTGAATCCACACCAATTTCATAGGCTGCTCTGGAAATATGCGCAGTCTGACTGACACAGCTTCAGTACCAACCTGCATGAAGAAACGTATGTCAATGGACCTGAGTCTGAAGATTGAACCTGACATGCCCCTAGAACCTCATCCAATACCTAGCTTAGGTTTTCAGGACTCTGTCCCTCAGGCCTCTTCTGGAAAACCAACTTATGGCCCAACGTGTGGCCCCTAGCCATAAAATAGAATCCCTCTGGTCTCGAGAAGGAAACCTTTTCTTGAGAACGGGGACCAACCCTCAGCCTAGGAGATTCCTGCATGGCCCCAGAGCCACAGCCAC
>NW_019154863.1:0-9979 GCF_002288905.1 Enhydra lutris kenyoni | reverse complement strand
ATTATTCAAACTCATAATTTATTCCATTGTGCTTTGTAGCAAATGAAAAAAATATTTTAAAATGAAAGAATATTTTGGGAGCGATTTAGATGTTAAGTTTTGTGCAATAAACAATTTACATCTTAGAAAATTACAAGAGAATATTGAAAGCCCAAACTCTGGAAGGATTTTGAACTGAGAGTATTATAGACTATTATAATGTCCATATGCCTAGTCATATAGTGATAATAAGATCTAGTCTTATTTGTATAACAAAATTCAAAAAGAATTTGTAATGCTACTACAACATTATGTTAGACCTGAAACACTATTGAGAATATTCAAAGAAAAATCCTACCCCTTGGTTATTGATGGGAAAACAGACAAAGACCATCAGTGAGGAAAAGCTTCAATGATAAGAGATGGCATATTAAGAATGTCATAAGGGTGTGCCTGGGTGTCTCACGGGGTTAAGCACCTGCCTTCTGCTCTGGTCATTTCTCAGGGTCCTGGAGTCTAGCCATGCAGCAGGCTCCCTACTCAGCAGAGTCTGCTTCTCCCTCTCCCTAACCCTCTCCATGCATGCTCTCTTTCTCTGTCTCTCAGATTAATAAATAAAATCCTAAAAACAAAGAATTGGGTCATAAAAACAGATGATACATTTGTTGATTTTCTTAGCATGGAGAGGAAGAAATGATATATTTATGTATGAAATTAATAAATGGTTAAAAAAAGGATACCGTCGTAAGATTGCTTATATCCATACACTGCATGTTAACTAAGTAGAACTTAAATAAAAATTTGAAAAGAAAAAATAATTGCCCATATCCAGACGTAAGATAATGGAGCAACTGCAGCATGTTTGGAAAAGAATGGAAGACATTATTTCTTCCCCCACAATGATTATGTCCCCTTGCACCTTGCTCAGCAAATAACCTTAACTTAATGGGGACATCATCTCCATTTAGGAGATGCAAACATGTATCTTTCCTATTCCATATTCCAATATGCAAACTTTCAAAATTTCATACTTAGGATATATGATTTTTCCAAAATCAATGAACTTGGGAGATATTCTCAGGCCTTAGTCATAAACAGAAAATCTCAAATAAAGAAATACACTATACTTAAATGAAATTATACGGATGCATATAGATTACACTTCTTTTGTAATATGCCGAGGTGGCACGATAGTTTTAAATGGGTGGGAAACCTTAATAGAGATGTAAACAATAACTCCTGAAGGGACACAAAGTTGCATGCTCACCAGAAGGTCTGTTTTTTTTTTCAAGTGACAGGAAGGAACCTTGAAAGTACGTGTGAGGCATGGAAAACTCAGGAAGAGCTATGAATATGATATCTGAATTAGAAATAACAAGGAAACAAAGGAAAAGAAAAAAAACAAAGGAAAAGAAAAAAGTGGGAAGTGCATGAATCAGTGGAGCTAAGCATCTATTTTAATATCTTCAACGAATAGCAGCAGCTTTCTCTTCAAACGCTGATTCACAAATTTTGCTTAGTACAATCTTCTGCATATTGAGAAGTGGTCTTGACACTCTGAACAGAAGAAGTCTCAGTGGAATCCTGCGAAAGCGTTCTTAGTGAATTGTAACCAATTTAAAACTGCTGAAGATTGTTACCCGCTCATGAGAAAAACAGAAAACATGGCCAATCTCAGTTGAAAAGAAGGAGATAAGCAGGGGCACCTGGGTGGATCAGGTCTTGATCTCAGGATCCTGGGATCAAGTCCCACGTTGGGGTCCCCACTCACTGTTGAGTCACCTTCTCCCTCTGCCTCCCCCTCCTCACCACTGTACTTGCATAAAATCGTTAAAAAAGAAAACAGAAAAGGAGATGAGGTACAAGGCACGTTTGAAGATATTATTGATGAGTTTCCTTCCAATGAAGACCAGAAAGGATAAATAAAACAATTCCTGTTTTCCTTGTAAATTTAACCTTAAAAGAATGAAAGGTTTATGGAATCAGGTACCTGTCAAGTATGCACTCGTTTTCCAACTTCTGTAACACTGTTGGAAACAATAAACACTGAAAAGTAATAAAAGCATGGTGCAGTGCAGGACAGTCTGTGCTTTTACCTGGGGCACTGGGTCTAGCAGAACTCAAGAGAGTGGGATCCCAGCTCCTCCTTCTAGAAGGTCCTGAAGGTCAGCGGTTCTTGCATTCCTGTCCCAACCCAGTGTAGCTCCAGGTCCTCTGAAGCTGAGTCACGATTTCTCCCCAGAAACAAGTCAGCATCGGTAACAAACCAAACACAGCATTTCTGATGTGGTGTCCCCTGACCTCTCCATCCAGAGACCGCTGAGTAAAATAGGGCTTGTTCAAATGCCCTCAGGGACAATGAGGACCAAACCCTGGGAAGAGCCCGAATATGTAAGCGCCTGTACTTTCTCACCTACCAGCACGTCCTGGGGAAGCTCCCAGAGCACCGTCCTCAGCACTCAGCCAACAAGGCAGCTTCTCCGTCACACCTCAGGAGGCAAGAAGTCGCTGCAAAGGCCCCACGGTCTCCCCAGGGCGTCGGGGGAACCTGCTGGAAATACAGCTCTGGCTCTCCATCCTGGGGCAGTGAGACTGGAGCTGGATCCTGGGCGGCCACAGTAGCCCTTCCTGCTGAGGCCCCTTGGGTCAGAAAAGCCGATGGCGCGCCCTCTGCTGGCCATGACTGCGCATGCCGAGAAACCGCCCCCTTCCTGTTGGAGGTGCACAGGCTCCCTCTCCTGGTCACCCTGGGAATCCCGGCAATGCTCCAAGTCATGGCACCTCAGCTGGAGGGACAGAGAGTGCTGTCACTCTCCCTGACAGATCCTGAGGCTCCGCCCCACAACCCCATGCAAAAAGAGGTGAGCCCATCTTCCCAAGTGAAACAGCCGCTGCACAGCTCAGCCCCAGAGAGGTCAGAGCTGTGGGCTCAGGGAAATCTCATGCCCAGGATTCCCACCTGCTCTGGTCCCAATGCTCAGAGCCCCTACCTAGACCTCCTCCACCCCGGTCCATGCTCCAGCTCCACACACCTAGACCAGCAGCCTCTTTCCATCCTTGAAATTCTTTGTCTGCTTCTCTCTACCCTGTCCCCCTTACTTCCTGTCCCTTGCTAGCACTTGCCCAATCCCCCCACCACTCACTCAGTGTCTCACCCTGACAGTCTCTTTATCACTCCACAGACCCTCAGGCCTCCCGCTCTGTGCAGCTCTGTCCAGGGACACCACAGGGAACCACCTCTTCTGTCTCCCCCTTTCTCCTGCCCTCAGTCAGCCCAGGCCCGGAGACAGCATGACAATGCCATTTACAAAGGCTGCTCAGGCTGACCCTGACTGCCGTAGTACAGTTACCAGCCGCTCCTGGGCAGCATGTGGACAGACTGACCTTGATACCTTCGTGGCCCAGCCATGACCCCAAAGCTGCTGGAGGATGGCAGCGTCCATGACCTGGGAAGAAGGAGGGCTTTGCAGGATCCAGCAGCTCTGCTGCAGAAGGGATTGGCAAAAAGGGCCTAAAAGGGGACAGAAGCATACCCCAACTCCTCCTGCTGCTGAGGATGGGATGGGTCTCCTGTCAGGGACCTCTGCCCTGCCCATCCCTCAACAGGGAGACTGTGGGAGGATTGTGGGGCATCATGGGTCTTACCACAAACCCTGCCACCATCAGCTCCATTCAAGGCCCCCCTGTGGTTGGGGGGCAGCTGGTAAGGTGAAACCACTGCACAAAACCCGGATTAATGCAGGGCCTCCTCACCAGGCTCTCAGGGTCTCTCCGGACACTTCATTCTCTGCTCACTGTCACAGCAGACCACTGCCTGGGGACAGCCACCTGTCTGGCTGATCACTACCCCCCCAAACTAGCAGGGTCCATGTGCTCAAGAGGATCTGTCACCAGAGTTAATACAAACACCAGCAGATCTAAATTCAATCTGGGCCCCCTCCCCAGAAGGGTTCCTGGGGTCTCCTGCAGTAGAGGTACCACGAAGGGTAATCTTGCTCTATGCTCTGTCCCCCCACTGCTGCCAGGGTGTTATCTGTGTCTGAAGGCTTCACCCTGTGCCCTCGAAGGACAGGGACTGTAGGTCCCCCTGAAGGGAGATGCTGTCACAGAGACAGAACCGTGAACAGTTTATTGGGGGGATACCAGGAGAGAGAAAGCACAGGGGACAGGATGGGCAGGGAAAGCATTCACACCACCAGGCAGAAAACATTCATATGTTTACTAAATACAAACTCCTTGGAGCCTGGTTGTAGGAGGTCAAGGAAGTCTTCACATTACAAAAGGATTACCCTGTAAGGCAAAAGGATTGGGGTTAGTACAATGAGACCTTATGTTTTCCTAAATGCTCTCTGCCTCCCATAGTGTATCTGAGGCCTTGGATGGACACTTGAGTTGTGGCCACATCTGCGAGTCTGTATGTAATAGGCAATAATTGTCTTCACATCTCACATATAAATCTCTGATTGTACCTGTTCTCTTAACTATCTTTTACTTCATTGTGGCTAGGACCTGACATTTAATAGAAAAAAGGGGGCTCTTTGCCTTGTCTTTGAAATGAGAATTGCCACTACCTGGGCTGAGGTATTAAACTCTTAGTATATTTTGTCGACTTAAATGAACATATTTTGACGCTCATGGGCATGGAGCTATTTTCATTCAAACAGGGAGAACAGTGAATGGTCAAAACCCAGATACTTTGCCAATTATTATTTTTTTTCTTTTTGAGACAGAGACAGAGAAAGGACAAACTTGTGAGTGAAGAGGGAAGGGGGAGAAGGTGAGGGAGAGAGAGAATCCCAGATAGGCTCTACGCTCAGCACCGAGCCCGACTTGGGGCTCAATCTCAGAAGCTCGAGATCATGACCTGAGCAGGAATCAAGATTCTGCTGCTTAACCGACTGAGCCGCCCAGGGACCCTGCATGTTCTTTATGTACTTCAACTCCTATTGCTCTAGTGACCTCAGAATCCTATATGCTCTCTCTATGACAGATTAAAATAAAAGCTGAGGCCCTGAGAAGGCCCCACTGAGAGCTGGTATTTGGGCTGAGAAATCAGGAACACAGGCAAATCCGCAGGACACTGGGACTGAAGTCCCCGGGAAGTGCACAGCTGCAGGCAGGGTGGTGATGCAGATGCAGAGGCCTGGTGACAGGGCTCCAGCTAGGGCGGCTCCTGGCCAACCCTGACTCCCCCCCTAATGGTCTGACTTGGGTAAGGCGAGGGCCACATTCGCTGGGTCTCGGTCCCGTCTTCACGTTTTCTCACTGGGGGACTTAAAGTCAGCCAGACAAGAATCCCCAAAGACCAAGTTAAATTTCCCAAATCTCCACAACACTTTTTCACATGGTTCAGAATTTTCAGAAACTCAGGGAAACAACGCTCTTCACAGACTATGAGTGAATGGCTTCATGGCAAAAACGACATTCTGAGACAAATAATGGTGTGATCCACACTGTTTGAGTGAACACATGCAGCAGTCGGTGTGGACCACACGGTGTCCTCACACTCACTCTCAAGCTGCTGGCCTGCCGGGAACAGCCTCACCCTCCCTGAGAGAAGCCCAGCCTCTCCTTGAGCACCTCCAGCCTTCTCGGCGTCCACAACCTCCTTTTTCTGTGTGACTTGGGGCTCCCTCCCTTCCTTCTGGTCAGGCTTCTCCGCATCCACAACCTCCTGTTTCTGTGTGACTCGGGGGTCCCTCCCTTCCTTCTGGATACATCTCTGGTTCTTCCCTTATACGGAACACACCGTCTATATCCTTTCATCAGTGCATCCCTCCCTTCTCTCAGACACACACCCTCAATTCCTCACATTAAGAGCAGGCCTCAACCCTCCCAGAGCACAGAGCATTGTCTCCTTACTATGTGCGTGCGACACCTGCTGTGCCCAGCTTTCGGAGAAGGCAGCTCTCTGTCACCACAAGGGACCAGCCAACCCCCTCAGTATGACTGGAAGACAAGGTCCATCAATTCTATCTACAGAACAACCGGAAGAAAGTTACCATGTCCTTAGCAGCCTTCACTCCGCCATGACATGAGAGGCCTGTGGGCAGCACCGCTGGTCCTTGTGGAGGACGCTCCAGCATCTGTATCTGACCCACGCCATGGAAAAGACAGAAGCTTCTCCCCCTGGAAGTGACTGAGCAACANAAAGACAGAAGCTTCTCCCCCTGGAAGTGACTGAGCAACATGCCAACGAACCCTCTACACCTGCCTCCGGCATATGCCACTTTTTCTCATTCTCACCTCCCCGGCCGGACAAGAGCGTTACCCACAAGTTTCCAGACTGCAGAGGACAAGGGCAGATCCCTACGCTAATGAACAATGAAGGGACCGCAGCCCTGTGTCAGGCGTTTATACAACTAAGGAAATGACAGCTTAAACCCTACACGCTGCAGATGAAGTGAGAGGTGCTTCATCCCTCTCAGAACAACATATGCGGATGCTGGATGTGCACGACGGCTAGAGACAGATGTCTGCCATTGTGCAACGGAGACACTTCCGTCCCAACAATGGCACCTGCCCACTGCTCAGTGTGTCCAAATAGCCAGGCACACCCATGTATGTCCTCTTCTCAGGCCACAGGTGGACGGTTCATTTGTCCATCCTGCAGATGAGACCTAGCATGCGTGACTGGCCAACAAGTAAACATTTCAGGGAAGAAACAGACTTTGACATGTGTATAGTCACGAACAAAGAAAACATAGGCAGATTGAGTAATAAGTCTATGGAATTACACTGATAACATGAGAGGAGTAATAGATATTTCATTGCTGAATATGGTCCTATAGATGACAAATAAAACAAAAATATAGGAACCTTCATAACGAGTAAATAAATGCCCTTTTGCACAAATAGTCTTTTTTTTTTTTCTTTGCCAAGGCTTGACCACTGAGACAAGGTGGGAAGGGCGCTTGGCTCCCACCTTCTCAGGCTCAGCTCTTCCAAAGGGGGTAGCAGGGGGGGAAGGTGTGGAGCGGCGTGGGCTCTACCTGTCACGGGGGCAAGTGTCCTGCTGCCTTGGGGCATATGAGGAAAGCACCCTCCTGTCACCACTTCAGACAACCTGCAGGCTTGTGATTCTCTCCAGGACACACAGCGATCACCCACAGCAACGGGAAGGACCCCGTGTGGTTTCACAGCAGAAATCAGCTGCTGCATTTCCCATCGTGCTCCCTACCTTGCCACACAGGCTCCTGCAACTCGGGCCTTCCAGGCATGGGTCCGCGCCGCATGCATCCCACAGGCAGCGTCTCCCCTTCCATCATGCGCAGTCTTGGGCACAGAGAAAGAACGGACATCTCTAAGAATGACAACACCACGTCCTCTCCTAGGCACTAAACGGCATAGCCGTCACCTCTCCAAACACCCGTAAAAACGCACGTCACACTCTCACACCTGTATTTCAGGTAGGCGTTCTCCCTGCTCTGCTGCATCATCCTTGTTTCCCAATACCGAGCCTTCATCTGCGGGAGAAAAACACACCCACCTTCAGTTGTGCCCGACTGTGCCCCAAACGAACACGAGGAAAAGGAAGACACTTACCCAGTTAGCCAGAGCATTTCTCTCCTGAACTGCGATCTGAAAAAAGGCAACACACCAGAAGCCCATGTTCAGGGCTCTAAGGGCCACTTCCATCACCTGCAGGGGGCGCCAAGGGGTCAGTGTGTTGGACACAACTCAGGTTACCTTGTGACTGAAGGTGAGCTCAGCCTCCGGCAACTGATCTTCCATTTCTTCCACTTCTTGTCTGTGAGGGACAATTGTTTTCATCAGACAAAACCCAACACTGGCTGTGATTTTCAATCATCTGCCCAGGTGGCCATCCTCCTCTTATCTGTCCCCTCATACAATTGATCCTGACACAGGAAACCCTTTCACCGGACTATAACTGGACTGTAGGATCAAAGCTATTCTTACAGCCTTTCCTTAATCATTTTTCTTTGCCTGCAGGATCAGAACTGACATAACTTCCTTACCTGTTTTCAATCTTTCCCTCAGTCATCACATGACAAATGTCTTTTGTCATGAAGCTCTATTCTCTTTTAACTTCTATCCTTGCCACGGTTCCGAGGGTTGCCAAGGCCAGCGCCACCCGATGGCGCCACCGTGTTTCTGGGTAGGACTCATCCTAGGACAAACTGCTTTCCTCAAGACACCACCCCAAGGACACTGGTGTGGAGCCAGTTCCCACACAGGCCAACACTGGGGATCCGGTCTTGTTTAGTAACATAATTGTTTTGTGCCTTATCTTTCCGTATCTGTTAATTCTCTCTGGATACATCCTCTGAATTTTGGTGTATATTACTTAATTGAGTCCTCAAAATGTACAAACATTAAAAATCCAAAGGGACGGAGGAGTCAAGATGGCAGAGAAGGAGCAGGCTGAGATGACATCAGGTAGCAGGAGATGAGCTAGATAGCTTATCAAACCATTCCGAACACCTACAAATCCAACAGGAGATCGAAGAGAAGAAGAGCAACAGTTCTAGAAACAGAAAATTGACAACTTTCTGAAAGGTAGGACCCACGGAGAAGTGAATCCAAAGTGACGAGAAGATAGACCCCAGGGGGAGGACCTGGCTCCTGGCAAGCAATGGAGCACAAATTCAGGACTTTTAAAAGCGATGTCCACTGAGGGACATCGCTCCAGAGGCTAAACCGGGGTGAAGCCCACGCGGGGATGGCGTGGCCCCAGGTCCTGCAGGGTCACAGAAGGATTGGGGGGGTCTGAGTGTCACAGAACTTGCAGGTATTAGAGCGGGGAAGCCAGCTACAGAGACAGAGCTGAGGAGTGAGCTCTCAACTCCGGGTTACCTTGAACCGTAATCTGTGGCACAGGCCACTGCTCTGTGAGTGGGGTCCCCACAAGATCCGGTGAGACCCCCCCCGGAAGAGCTCAGGGTTCAAAGGGGTTCGGAGACTCCAGGTGGAGCTGTGTGCCAGAGACAGAGACGCTTGTTCACAGCCTGGGTGAGCTCTGAGTGCAGCCGAAGGCCGGGGAGAGGAGAGTGGTTGAGCGCTTTTCTCTGAGGGCGCACTGAGGAGTGGGGCTCTGAGCTCTCGGCTCCTCCAGGCCAGAGATTGGGAGGCCGCCACTTTCATGACCATCCTCTGGTACTCTACGGAAAGTGTTCAGGGAACAAAAGCTCCTGAAAGCGAACCTGAGCGGATTACTTAGCCTGGCCCCTGGAAAGGGTGGTGCAATTCCACCTGGGGCACAGACACCTGAGAATCACTACAACAGGCCCCTCCCCGAGAAGATCAGCAAGAAATCCAGCCAAGACCAAGTTCACTTACCAAGGAGAACAGCAGAATACCAGAGGAGGAGAAAGCAAACCATGGAATTCATGGCTTTCTCCTCATGATACTTTAGTCTTGCAAAGTTAATTAATTTTTTTTAATTTTATTTTTCTTCTGCTAATTTTTTTAAAAATTTTACCCTTTCTTCTTTTAATGTTTTTTAACTAGTTTATCTTAACAATACTTTTCATAAAAAAAAAATCTTTTTCAAACCTTCATTATTATTGTCATATGTTATCCTTCATTGTATCTAACTTCAGTTTTGGTATACACATAGGATTTTTTCTTCTCAAAAACTTGGGGTACAACTTCTTCTAATAGATCAAACTACACCCTAAAACTACCACCGGGCTTGTTCTACTCTCCAGCATGAGCAAATCTTCTCCACTTTCTTCTTCTCTCTTCTCCCAACCAACTTACCTATCAACTCCTTTTCTACAAATTAAAAAAATTTTTTTTTTCATCTTAATAGTCATTTTCCATCCCTTCATTGTGTTTACCTTATATATGTTTTTCATTCTTTAAAATTTTGGGAGGTAATTTCTTCTAAGAGACCAAAATACACTCTAAATTAAGTGAGTGACCCTGTTCTAGTCACCAGTCTAATATGTATATATATTTTTTCTTTTTTATATTATTTCCTAATTTGTTTTCTTTCTTAAATTTTTTGTTCTGAACTTCTTTTTACCCCCTCTAT
>NW_019154862.1:8735-9984 GCF_002288905.1 Enhydra lutris kenyoni | reverse complement strand
ACAGGAAGCAGAGGAAACAAAGGCAAAAATGAACTATTGGGACTTCACGATGGGTAAAAAGCTTTTGCGCAGCAAAGGAAACTATCAACCAAACCAAAAGACAACTGACAGAATGGGAGAAGATATTTGCCAATGTCTTATCAGATAAAGGGCTTGTACCTCAAATCTGTAAAGAACTTACCAAACTCAGTACCCCAAAAAAGAAATAATCCAATCAAGAAATGGGCAGAACACAGGAATAGACATTTCTCCAAAAAATACAAGCAAATGACCAACAGACACATGAAAGAATGTTTAATATCACTTGGCATCAGGGAAATACCAATCAAAACCATAATGAGATACCACCTCACACTGGTTAGAATGGCTAGAATTAATAAGTCAGGAATTGACAGATGTTGGTGAGGGTGAGGAGAAAGGGGAACCCTCTGGCCCTATTGGTGGGAATGCAGACTGGTAGAGCACTCTGGAGAACAATTTGGAGGTTCCTCAAAAAGTTGAAAATAGAACTACTCTATGACCCAGCAATTGCACTACTATCTATTTACCCCAAAGACACAAATGTAGTGATCCAAAGGGACACATGCACCCCAATGTTTCTAGCAGCAATGTCCACAATAGTCGAACTATTGAAGGAGTCCAGATGTCCATTGACAGATGAATGCCTAAAGAAGATGTGGTATATCCACGGAATGGTATAAATGTGGTATATATAAGGGAATACTACTCACCCATCAAGAAATATGAAATCTTTCCATTTGCAGCGATGTGGATAGAACTGGAGGGTATTATGCTAAGCAAAACAAGTTAATCAGAGAAAGACAGTTATCATGTGATCTCACTCATCTTAGGAATTTATAAAACAAAACAGTTGTTTTATCATAGGGGAAAAGAGGAAGAATGAAAGAAGATGAGAGAGGTAGACAAACCATAAGAGACTCTTAGACATAGGAAACAAACTGAAGGTTGCTGGAGGGGAATTGGGTGGGGGGATAGGGTAACTGGGTGATGGACATTAAGGAGGGCACATGATGTAATGAGCACTGGGTATTATATGAGACTGAGGAATCCGTGGCCTCTACCTCTGAAACTAATAATAATTTGCATGCTAATTAATTGAATTTAAATAAAAATAAAGAGCACCCTTGCACAAAACTAAATAAGCAAACAAATCAAGCAAGCAAGCAAGCAACAGTAATTAATTGGTGACAGGATGGTTGAGGGAGGGAAGGATTATAAGGGCATCAGG
>NW_019154862.1:5062-7985 GCF_002288905.1 Enhydra lutris kenyoni | reverse complement strand
GCAATGGTATTCCTCCTTCCATTGTATCGCCAGGTCACAGCTCTTTTTCCTCCTGAGCCCATTTGTTCCTTGGTGCCTTTATCCCAAATCTATACCCAGCCAGCCTCACCCCTCCAGAATCCTCATGAGCCAAGTATCAGGCCCCATTTTTCTGCTACACCCTTAGGCTGTACTGATACCTCACTATAATCTCCCTGTTCATAAAGGACCCAGAGGGTTCAGGTGAAAACTTGTGTGAGCACTTGTAAAATCCTTTGGGAAATCAGTGTAGTTTACAGCAGTACCTCATGCCACTCCCCTCACAAGCTCCTCCAGCCCATTCATGTGGATTTCCAAGTAACCCTGTGTACCACACACAGGGTGGCCACTAGCGCCTGCCTCTGCCCACATGTCAGGGCTGACTTAGGAACTCAGGCTCCCACCGTACCCATTTTCAGCTTCAGCCATCCCTCTTAAAAGGAGTTTGTGCTCTGCACACATCACAGAGATCCAGGAGGGCACAAGAAAGGGAAGCCACTGGCCTAATGAAACCCATACACTATTGACGCCTTACGCCATACTCCTGACTCAACCTACTGAGGAAGAGAACATGAGAGACCCCTGCAGGTGTGGACAAAGCCTTGTCCTTGCTGTTCATTTTCCTGGCATTCAAAATGCCTCTTTGTTGCTGTCAAACTGGTGCTGATAAATCACTATTTTGTGCTGAAAATGGTGAACATTTTTGGATTGGACCGCTGACACCTTGTTTCTCCATGTGGTCCATGAACAAGTGGCTTTGGCATACAGAAAACCTAGGAATACAGATGTTGTGAAAAGAAGGGCCATATATACCCCGAGGTTCATGGTAGCAATGTCCACAATAGCCAAACTGTGGAAAGAGCCATGATGCCCTTCAACAGAGAATGGATAAAGCAGCTTTGGTCCATATATACAATGGAATATTACTCAGCCATCAGAAAGAATGAATACCTAACTTTTGCATCAACATGGATGGGACTGGAGGAAATGGTGCTGAGTGAAAGAAGTCAAGCAGAGAAAGTCAATTAGCATATGGTTTCACTTGTGGAACCTAAGGATTAACATGGAGGACATTGGAGGAAGGAAAGGAACAGTGAATTGGGGGAAATCTGAGTGGGAGATGAACCAAGAGAGACTGTGGACTCTCAGAAACAAGCTGAGGGTTTTGCAGCGGAGATGTGTGAGCCCGGTGGGGGTTATTAAGGAGGGCACATATTGCATGGAGCACTTGTTGTACATAAACAATCTTGGAACACTGCAACAAAAACTAATTTAATGGTGACTATCATAACATAATAATGAAAAAAAAAATCAAGGGATATGTTCAAGAAATCTGTGCACCCACCTCCATGTTCAAAGACAATTATTTCTCCTCCTCCTCCTCCTCCTCCTCCTCCTCCTCCTCCTCCTTCTTCTTCTTCTTCTTCTTCTTCTTCATCATCATCAAGCATTAATTACAACAGGCAAGACACTGTAAACAACCATGCCCATTAGNGCATTAATTACAACAGGCAAGACACTGTAAACAACCATGCCCATTAGTGTTGACTGGGTAAAGAGGAGTTTAAATCTATATTAGGATATTATTCATTCATAAGGAAAGGAAATCATGGCAAATGTGATGAAACCTGGACTTTTAAGCCACATGAAAGTAACTGAGAGAGAGGAAGGCCAAAACTAAGTGTATGCAGGGATAGAGATATAGAAAGATACTACAAAAAAGATATATTTTTCCCTTCTATGTGGAATCTGAAACCAAGAAGAGAAAAGGAGAAAAATGAACTCAGCAAAAGCCTTCAGATTGAAGGAACGAGAAGCAGAGGGCAGAGGGTGGGGCAGGGATTGAGTGAATTGTGGAGAGCTACAAACTTACAGTTGTAAGAGAAAGATATAAGAGGGATGTCATGTACAACCTTATGACTACAGTTCATACTGCTCTATGGCGTATTTGAGAGGTGTTAAGAGAGCCAATTTGGAGAGTTCTCATGACCCAAAGAAGAACCTTTCCTTTCTTTGCTCTTTCCTTTTTCTTTGTATCTCTAAGAGATGATGGTGGTCAACTCAACTTATGCTGGTCATCCTTTTAGAGCCGAGGAAAATGAAATCATTGTGTTGTGTAGCTGAGATGGTGCTCAATGTCAATTCCTTCAGTACAACTGGGGCCAAAGATATTTTACCATTCATAATGAGCCTCAGGAAAGTTAACTTGGCAAAGGAATGACACATAAACCAAACTGAAAACAGCATAACCTAAAGTCGGTAGATTATGATAGGCATAGTAACATCCATGCCACGTGCATCAACACTGGGTTCTGAGTTGAAAAATCAATGAATGAAAATTCAAGTAGATGAAGTAGAATGTTCAATTTGGGTTTTGTTTCAAAACATGATCAAGGAATAAAATGTCTCAAGACATTAACGCTGAAAATTACCTTCTTGCATAAAGTTGTCCTGTTTGGGGCAATTCTGATTTTAAACCTTGAAAAAGGCACAGAAGGACATTTTGTTTGCTCCATGTTGTCTCAAGGAAAATGGCTGAAGTCAAATGGCTGAGATAAGACCTACCTGGAAGGGTATAAATGACCAGATGAAATGGTCCTGTGTTCATTTCTCCATCTTAGCAAATTACACTTTCCAGTGTAATTTATTGTTAGGTCATGAAGTCCATGAAGTTCAAGGAGTACATTCTAAATGTCTTAAATGCATTAATATCTTTGTCCAACCTCCCTGGAACCCACCTTCCCATCTCACTGCATCTTGTAAAACTAAACCTCTTTAGCATGACTTAGACTCTTCCCATGAGTGCCTCCTTCCAGCCCTTGGCAAACACCATTCTACTTTCTGTCCTTAGGAATCTTCGTTAGGTAGGTCCTAAGAGTGGAGTCAAAGTTGGTATTTTCATGAA
>NW_019154862.1:2765-5056 GCF_002288905.1 Enhydra lutris kenyoni | reverse complement strand
TTTCACTTAGCATACTATCCTCAACATTCGCCCATATGGTGGCGCATGCCAGTGTTTTCGTCCTCTTTACGGAATGAATACTATCCCAACGACTGTATATATATACAACATCTTTTCCTTCCTGGACAGTTACTTGGATTGCATTTATGGATTAGCTTTTAGGAACAATGCTGCCATGAAAAGCTGTGCTCAGATAAGTCTTCAAGACTATTCTGTCCATTAATTTGGTTATCTACTGCAGAAGTGCAATTACTAAAACACATGGCATTTCTAAAGTTGATTTTTATGAAGGACTGCCTTACTAATACCACAACACTGCCCTTAAATATTCTATCACACACAATGAACATGGTTCCAACTTCTCTGCGTCTTTGCCAACACTTGAACTTTTCGTGTACCCATGGCCTGTACCCATGGCGAGTCAACTTTATGGCTGTGAAATGGTATCTCATTGCTTGTTATAATTAGGATTTCCTGAAATATTAGTGCTGGGAAGTATCCTTTCCAATTTCCTTCCATGTGTATAGCTTCGAGGTTATTTCTCTTCCCCATATGTACATTCACACATCACATTTTCTTTTTTTTTTTTTTTAATTAATTATTTATTTATTTGGTGTTGTTGAGCTTCTCGGATCTCTAGATATTGTGGATATTGAGCTCTGTCAGATCCATGGTTTGCAAACATGCTCTCCCGACTTCTGGACTGTGCTTTCCCTTGGTTGATAATGTCATTCAAGTCACAAAGATTTTAAGTATTCTGAATGTCCAGTGTGTGAGTTTCTTTTTCTTTTCCATCCTGTGCCTTGCAGGTCGTATCCATGAAATCATTGCCCAATCCTGTTTTGTGAAGCTGAGGAAGATGAATGCTGCGGAGCTCGGGATTCAAAGATGAAACAGGATCATTGGTGGAGGCAGGCAGCAGCATGAACTGGAGGAGCACAGGCCTGATGCTGGGGTGCTGACCAGATGTGATGGCGTGATGATAGGAATAGGTACGGTGGGCGAGCAGGAGCCGTGTCCTGGAAATGGTACCCTGCCCATTTGGGGCACCACCTGTGTGGTGATGGGAACAGTGAGACCTAGGACTGGACATGTCCCCAAGCTTAGCCCTTCTTCAAAGAGAGCCTTTTATTGCACCCTGCTCCAGTCCTGTTTGAAGGGTTTCTTAATCCAACGAGGGACATAGACTTCTTCCACGACAAAGGGTGATGATAGTGGTGTGGTGACACCTGTCTCCAAGGAACTTCTCATCCCTCTATCGTGAGCCACTGTGATAGGTGAGCCACTGTCTGGAGTCAGTCACCAAGAAGGTTTGAATGACTCAAGGACACTGGGTGCAACCTCCAAGAGGGACCAGTCTGTCATTGCCATGCTGAGCTGAATTCAGGTAAGACTTTTTATCCTTGTTGTGTGTTCCCAGTACATGGTCACTTAGTTCAGCAGGTTCCTCGAGGGAGAGAGGGGAGGGCCGTGTTTGAAGGTGAGTGGGGGGCTCTTGAACTTCTATAAGTGAGATGGAGACCCTGCCCCTAGTCAACCCACAAGTGAACGAAGGGATGAACATCATCCAAGATAAAACTGCCAGCCACCAGTATTCATGCCACCTGTCTGGAAAACATGTAGTTGAGGCCCTTGTAAATGACGGAAGGGGCACACCTCTAGTAACTCCTGTGGCAAGTATGGATGTTACTTGCTTGGCGTGAGTCACCTTGAAAAAAATTGTTTGCCACCCTGACAAGACTGCTTCAAAATGGCTAGGAGGGAAAAAGGAATGCAACTGGTGAAAGCATGTTTGAAAACCTCTTTAGGGCTGAAAAAGGTAGAGTGTCCTGAAAATTGCCTCCTCATGAATAGGCTATGTCATTTCCTTGCTTGAGGGAAGAAAAGAAATCATCCTGTATTTTCCACATTGAAAACAAGAATGCAAAGAACCTTCGATTGTATTTTGTAGTGGTTGTTGTTGTTGTTGTTGAAATCATTTAGCCACCATACAGCACATCATTAGTTTTGAAGGTAGTGCCCAAGTATTCATCATTTTCGTATCACCCCCAGGGCTCATCCCATCTCATGCCCTCCTACATGCTCCTCCCCAACTGCCCCATGTCCCCACCCATCTCCACTCCAGCAACCCTCTGCTTGTTTCTTAAGTAAGAGCCTCTCATCCTTTTTCTCCCTCTCTGGTGGCTTTTCATTCAGTTTTCCCTCCCTTCCCCTGTGATTATCAAATGGCTTCACGCATAGGTAGAACTTAAGACCCAGGGCAGGGGATCACAGTGGGTTTCGTTCAGTGA
>NW_019154862.1:0-1561 GCF_002288905.1 Enhydra lutris kenyoni | reverse complement strand
CTTGGGAAGCAAGCACTGGTGTTTAGAATGGCCTTCCACAGAGGCCACAGTGGAAGCAGCCTAGGAGTGCCCAGGCTACTAGGTAGAAAGGAACTCAAGCTCAGGATTTCGCTTCCACTGAACAAACTGTCTTTCCTGCCATCCTGCCTCCCTAGACTCTGGAGGAGAACAGGAGGAGAGGCGTGTGTGGGTGGACCAAGCCCTGCCTGGCTGTCGATCTTGCTGACAATCAAACACCTCTTTGTGGCTGCCAGACTGTTGCTGATCAATCTCTTCTTGGTGGTGAAAGAGAGGACATTTTGTCCACTGGTCCGCTGGCAAGTTGTGTCTTCATGTGCTCCGGGGACAGGTGGCCCAGGCATTAGCTGCAAGCATGCTGGAAGTGCAGAGTGTCAGGTCCCTCCCAGGGTTACTCAGTCGAAATCTGCCCTTTGCCGAGAAACCCTGGGCATCAGAGCCTGAGAGGATCGTACCCAAAAAGCACTGTGGAATGTTCCACAGAGGGAACGCTAATTGGCCACCTTGATCCACCAGCGGGGAAGGGGTGGTTGTTTCCTCGGCCCTTTTGGCCATTTCTCTCTGCCGAGAATCCCCTGAAGGGTTGATTCCCCAGTGGCCCTGGTGGGGATGGTTCTGGAAGAAAGGAAAGAACACCCCCCAGGCTGGGACTTAGAGTGGAGATGGAAGCTAAGCATGCACCCAACAGCAGGAGCTCCAACTCGCCCAGGCTGAGTGACTGCTCAGGAGCTCTGTGTTGTGCTTTTGCTAAGTCCTTTTGTGTCAGCTGATGGTATTGGGGATTTTTCTTGTGGTGCTGGATCCTGTCTTCTTAGATTCCCTTGCGCTATATCTGCAAGGTCGGGGACCCTTGGCTTGTCCTTTTGCGTCCATGTAATTTTGGATTTCCTCTTTGGATTCCAGGTTGACCCAGTCCTGGTTGGGTAGCATGTAATTGAACCTCCATGGATTCTTGGTCTCTCCAGGGTTGCTCTTGGGGTTCCTTTGAAGTTCCATAGTATTGTGCTGAGAAAAGATGCGTGGGATGATATCCATCTTTTGGAGTTTGTTGAGACTTGGGTGTGCCCTGACGTGTGATCTACTCTGGAGAATGTTCCATGTGCACTTGAAAGCACTGCGGATTCTGCTGTTTCAGGTGGAAGGTTCTGCATGTATGTGTTCAAACGAGTGCATCCCTCAAAGCCGTAGATTCCTTGTTGATGGTCAGGTTGGATCATGTCTCCATTAATAGATGTGGGATGTTAGAGTCCCCCACTGTATGGTATTGCTGTCAAAGGTTCCTTTATGTTTGTTATGCACTGTTGGATGCCTTTGGGTGTGCCTATGTTGTGTGTCTACATATTTCAAGATGTTCTCTCTTATGACATGGTCTCCCTTGTGACGAAGTAGTGTCCTTCTCTGTGGCTTCCTACCTCCCCCCTTTTCTTAAGAGTCTGTTGTGTCTGGATAGAAGTATTCCTACCCTTGCTTCGTTTTGCATCCATTTGTGTGATAGCTGCTTCTCCCCTGCTCACATTCCACCTGTGTCTCGGTCTACCGGGTC
>NW_019154861.1:6369-10019 GCF_002288905.1 Enhydra lutris kenyoni | reverse complement strand
GAGGGCTCCAGGGTCCCAATATGGAAAGATTCGATAGCAGAGCTCTCCGAATGGATGCCTGGAAACTCCACCTCCGTTACCACTGAAGCCTAGGAACAGGGCAGCTTTGATCCAGTGGCTCTGCTTCGCAGTTCTAAGGGATCTGAGTTGACGGAGGTCTCAGTCAGACGGGTCACCATGCTGCTTGGTGTCCAGGGAGTCCTTAGAATGTGGCGGTAGCTCTGGGGCCATGCAGGAACCTCCTAGCCTGTGGGTGGGAACCCGTTCCCAAGAGCAAAGTTTCCTTCACGGGACCTGAGGGGTTCTACTGTATGGCTCAGGGACCACACGTTGGGCCATATGTTGGTTTTCCAGAACAGGCCGGAGGGACAGAGGCCTGAAAACCTAAGCTAGGTTTTGGATGAGGTGTTAGGGGCATGTCAGGTTGAATCTTCGGACTGAGGCCCATTGACGTGCGTGTTCCTGGAGGTAGGTGCTGACAGTGTCTCATACTGCGCCTTTTTTCCAGAGTAGCCTATGAAATTGGGGTGGGTTCAGGTGCCTTGCAGGTGTCTCCCATTCTGGATGGTTTGGGCAACTGAGACGCGCCGAGTTTCCTCAGGAGAGCAGGCCCAGTGATGCGGTGTGCTTCTGGGGGTCCCATCCTGGAAGGCATGTGGTCAAGGCTTTGGGAACGAAGTCTCCAGACAGCAACTCGGGGAAGAATTAAGGGCGAGGTTATGGCAGGCCCGATGTGCAGACCCTGAAAGCAGCTCCTCAGGATTTGAAATTCGGGTGCCTGGGAGGCAGTAGCAGAGGTTTTTGTCTCTGGACTGTATACCTAGGATGGTCTCGGAATGGACGGGTGAGCACATGGGTCCATGGGATATGCTCCCTTTCAGGGGATTCTGCCAGGTTCCAAGAGTTTGGTGTTTTTCTGGGGGAAGGGAAGAGTGCTCTTTTCCATCTCAGGGGTCCTGCCCTAACAGGGATTCCAGAGACATGTTGTGGGTCACGTGGACTGGACAACCCCATCACGGGTTAGGATTTGGGTCTAGGGGCACAATAGGTTCTCTCTGTGGGATCCTGGTCCAGCCCCGACAGGCTGTGCTTGAAAGGGGTCTCAGGCTTAGAGTCACAATGCCTGTTTGTGCCCAGTTGCCCCTGCTGAGTGGGCATGGTCTCATGGGCCATGCAGGTGGCTCCCACTCTGAAAGTAGTTCCACCATATAACATCCACTTTCCTGCCAAGAGGAAGGAGGAGTACTCTGCTATGATTCAGGTTCCCCGATAGGCAGGGATTTGCGCTTCCTTCGGTGGTCAGATACTTGCATACCCAGTTTCGCATGAGATGACGGGCTCTGACCAAGACAGAGCCCACCTGCAGGATATGTGTCTCGCTATGTAGCCGGCTGACAGGAGGCCGGGCCTCGGGCTGTGTCAGACAGAGCATCAGTTCACAGGGCGGCCTATGATATCAGGGTGCCCTTGAGGGCCATGCTGCTGCACCCTCATATGGGCATTCGGGGCAGACCCGTAGGGCATTTCTTCCTTCCGGTGGGCAGGCAGAAGGCAGCTTTGTTTTTCCAGAATTCCCAATATGGATGGCCTGCTGGCAAGGTGTGTGAGGATGGAAGTCTGAAAACAAAGCTATGCTTATGTTCAGTGCCGAGGCCATAACAGTTCCAAAGTGCAGCGTCTGTTTCGAGATCTCAAGCACCTGAGCACGATCGAGTGTGGGATGTCTGCTCACACTGGAATTTGTATCCATGATGGCCAACGAATGCTCGTGTGGCCTCAAGACGCCTTGGCGTCTTTCCCAAGCTGGGGCTTGTGAGCTGCTCCAAACATCAAGGTGTCTTTCAGCAGGACAGGGGAAGTCCTGTTAGAAAGCTCCAGGGTCCCCATATGGAAAGATTCGATAGCAGAGCTCTCCGAATGGATACCTGGAAACTCCACCTCCGTTACCACTGAAGCCTAGGAATAGGGCAGCTTTGATCCAGTGGTTTAGCTTCGCAGTTCCAAGGGATCTGAGTTGAGTGAGATTCTCAGTCTGGCGGGTCACAATGCTGCTTGGTTTCCAGGGAGACCTTTGAATGTGGCGTTAGCTCTGGGGCCATGCAGGAACCTCCTAGCCTGTGGGTGGGACCTGTTCCCAAGAGCAAAGTTTCCTTCTCGGGACCAGAGAGTTTTTTTGTATGGCTCAGGGACAACACGTTGGGCAAAATGTTGGTTTCCAGAACAGGCTGGAGGGACAGAGGCCTGAAAACCTAAGCAAGGTGTTGGATGAGGTCCTAGGGGCATGTCAGGTTGAATCTTCGGACTCAGGCCCATTGACGTGCGTGTCTTCCTAGAGGTAGGTGCTAACGGTGTCTCATAAAGCGCCTTTTTTCCAGAGCGGCCTATGAAATTGGGGTGGTTTCAGGTGCCTTGCATATTTCTCCCATTCTGGATGGTTTGGACAACTGAGACGGGCAGAGTTTCCTCGGGAGAGCAGGCCCAGTGATGCGGTGTGGTTCTGGGGCTCCCAACCTGGAGTGCATGTGGTCAAGGCTTTGGGAACGAAGTCTTCAGACAGCAACTCGGGGAAGAATAAGGGGCGAGGTTATGGCAGGCCCGATGTGCAGACCCTGAAAGCAGCTCCTCAGGATTTGAAATTCGGGTGCCTGGGAGGCAGTAGCAGAGCTTTTCTCTCTGGACTGTATACCTAGGATGGTCTCGGAATGGTCGCGTGAGCACATGCGTCCATGTGATATTCTCCCTTTCTGGGGATTCTGCCAGGATCCCAAGAGTTTGGTGTTTTTCTGGGGGAAGGGAAGAGTGCTCTTTTCCGTCTCAGGGGTCCTGCCCAAACAGGGATTCCAGAGACGGGTTGTGTGTCACGTGGCCTGGACAACCACACCAAGTGTGAGGATTTTCGTCTAGGGGCACAATATTTTCTCTCTGTTTGATTATGGTCCAGACCCGACAGGCTGTGCTTGAAAGGGGTCTCAGGCTAAGAGTTACAATGCCTGTTTGTGTCCAGATGCCACTCCTGAGTGGGCGAGGTATCATGGGCCATGCAGGTAGCTCCCACTCTGAAAGTAGTACAAGCATATCAACATCCATTTTCCTGTCATACGGAAGGAGGAGTTCTCTGTTGTGCTTCAGGTACACACAAGGGCAGGGTTTTGCACTACCTTGTGGGGTCAGATACCTGCATACTCAGGTTGGATGGAAATAACGGGCTCGGGTCAAGGCAGTTCCCACCAGCAGGATATGGGTCCCGGTATCTGGCTGGCCGACAGGAGATTGGGTCTCGGCCTGTGTTACCCAGAGCATTAGTTCACAGGGCGACCAACGATATCAGGGTGCCCTTGAGAGCCGTGTGGTTGGACGCTCATTTGGTGTTTTGGGCAGACCTGTAGGACATTTCTTCTTTCTGTTAGCCAGGTAGAAGGCAGCTTTGTTACTCCAGAATTCCCAAGGTGGAGGGCCTGCTGGCAAAGCTTGTGAGGATCGAAATCTGAAAACACAAGCTATGGTTATGTTCAGTGCCGAGGGCATGACAGTTCCAATGTGCAGCAGCTGTTTCAAGATCTCCAGCACCTGAGGATAGGCGAGGGTGAGATGTCTGCTCACACTGGAATTTGTATCCATGATGGCCAACGAATGCTCGGGTGGCCTCAAGA
>NW_019154861.1:0-6269 GCF_002288905.1 Enhydra lutris kenyoni | reverse complement strand
TGTAGGACATTTCTTCTTTCTGTTAGCCAGGTAGAAGGCAGCTTTGTTACTCCAGAATTCCCAAGGTGGAGGGCCTGCTGGCAAAGCTTGTGAGGATCGAAATCTGAAAACACAAGCTATGGTTATGTTCAGTGCCGAGGGCATGACAGTTCCAATGTGCAGCAGCTGTTTCAAGATCTCCAGCACCTGAGGATGGGCGAGGGTGAGATGTCTGCTCACACTGGAATTTGTATCCATGATGGCCAACGAATGCTCGGGTGGCCTCAAGAAGCCTTGGAGGCTTAACCAAGCAGGAGCTTGTGAGCTGCTCAAAACCACAAGGTGTCCTCCTGCGGGACAGGGGAAGTCAGGTTAGAGGTCTCCCACATGGAAAGATTCGACAGCAGAGCTCTCCGAATGGATGCCTGGAAACCCCACCTCGCGTTACCACAGCAGCCAAGGTACAGGGCAGCTTTGATCCGCTGCCTCTGGTTCAAGGTTCCAAGTTTTCTGAGTTGACAGAGGTTCTCAGTCTGACTGGTCCCAATGCTGCTTGGTGTCCAGGGAGACCTTAGAATGTGGCTGTGGCTCTGGGGCCATGCAGGAATCTCCTAGGTTGAGAGTTGGTCTCCGTTCTCAAGAGCAAGGTTTCCTTCTCGAGACGAGAGGGATTCTATTTTATGGCTAGGGGCCACACGTTGGGCCATAAGTTGGTTTTCCAGAACAGGCCTGACGGACAGAGGACTGAATCCCTAAGCTGGGTATTGGATGAGTTTCTAGGGGCATGTTATGTTCAATCTTCAGACTCAGGTCCATTGTCGTGCGTTTCTTCATGCAGGTAGGTGCTGAAGGTGTGTCAGTCAGACTGCACATTTTTTCCTGAGCAGCCTATGAAATTGGTGTGGTTCAGGTGCGTTGAATGTTTCTCCCATTCTGGGAGGTTTGGGCAACTAAGATGTGCAGAGTTCCCTCGGGCGAGCAGGCCCAGTGATGCTGTTTGGTTCTGGAGGTCCCATCCTGGAGGGCATGTGGTCACGGCTTTGGGAACCAAGTCTTAAGACACCCACTCAGGGAAGAATTAGGAGCGAAGATATGGCAGGCCCGTTCTGCAGACCCCGAAAGTAGCTCCTCAGGATCGCAATTCGGATGCCTGGGAGCAGAGCAGATTCTTTTTTGTCTAGACTCTATATCAAGGATGGCCTTGGAATGTAGGGTTGCTACATGCATCCATGGGAGGTTCTACCAATCTGGGGATTTTCCCCGCCTCCCAAGAGAGTGCTGTCTTTCTGGGGGAAGGGAAAAGTGCTGTTTTCCACGTCAGGGGTCCCGCCCAAACAAGGATTCCAGTGTGACGTTGTGCGTCACGTGGCCTGGACAGCCCTACCAAGGGTTAGGATTTGGGCCAAGAGGCTTGAGAGGCCTGCCTTCTGGCTTCCTGGTCCAGCCCCTAACAGAGTGTCTTTAAAGGGGTCTCAGACTGAGGGTCACAATGCCTACTTGTGCCCAGTTGCCCCTCCTGAGTGGGCAAGGTCTCATGGGCCATGTAGCTGGCTCCCACTCTAGAGTAGTACAACCATCTCAACATCCACATTCCTGACATGAGGAAGGAGGAGTACTCTGTTGTGATTCAGGTTCCCCCACTGGCATGGATTTGCGCTTCCTTCTGGGGTCAGATATCTGCATACCCAGGTTAGCAGGAGATGACGGGCTCTGACCAAGACAGAGCCCACCTGCAGGACATGGGTCGCGCTATGTGGCTGGCTGACAGGAGGCCGGGGCTCGGGCTGTGTCAGACAGAGCATCAGTTTACAGGGCGGCCTAGGATATCAGGGTGCCCTTGAGGGCCATGCTGCTGGACCCTCATCTGGGGATTCTGGGCAGACCTGTAGGGCCTTTGTTCCATCCGGTGGGCAGGCAGAAGGCAGCTTTGTTTTTCCAGAATTCCCAATACGGATGGCCTGCTGGCAAGGTGTGTGAGGATGGAAGTCTGAAAACAAAGCTACGGTTAAGTTCAGTGCCGAGGCCATAACATTTCCAAGGTGTAGCGTCTGTTTCGAGATCTCAAGCACCTGAGGACTATCGAATGTCAGATGTCTGCTCACGCTGGTATTTGTATCCATGATGGCCCATGAATGCTCGTGCAGCCTCAAGAAGCCTTTGCGGGTTTCCTAAGCTGGAGCTTGTGAGCTGCTCCAAACAGCAAGGTGTCCTTCAGCGGGAAAGGGGAAGTCCAGTTAGAGGGCTTCAGGGTCCCCACATGGAAAGATTCGATAGCAGAGCTCTCCGAATGGATGCCTGGAAACTCCACCTTCGTTACCACTGAAGCCTAGGTACAGGGCAGCTTTGATCCAGTGGCTCTGCTTCGCTGTTCCAGGGGTTCTGAGTTGACGGAGGTTTCAGTCTGACGGGTCACAATGCTGCTTGCTGTCCAGGGAGAACTCAGAATGTGGCGGTTGCTCTGGGGCCATGCAAGAACCTCCTAGCCTGTGGGTGGGACCCCGTTCCCAAGAGCAAAGTTTCCATCTCGGGACCAGAGGGGTTCTACTGTATGGCTCAAGGACCACAAGTTGGGCCATAAGTTAGTTTTCCAGAACAGGCCGGAGGGACAGACGCCTGAAAACCTAAGTTAGGTTTTGGATGAGGTCCTAGGGGCATGTCAGGTTGAATCTTCGGACTCAGTCCCATTGACGTGCGTGTCTTCATGGAGGTAGGTGCTGTGTTGTCTCATACTGCAACTTTCTTCCAGAGCGGCCTATGAAATTGGGGTGGGTTCAGGTGCCTTGCAGGTGTCTCCCATTTTGGATGGTTTGGGCAACTGAGACGGGCAGAGTATCCTCGGAGAGGAGGCCCAGTGATGCGTTGTGGTTCTAGGGGTCCCATCCTGGATGGCATGTGGTCAAGGCTTTGGGAACGACGTCTTCAGAGAGCAACTCGGGAAGAATTAGGGGCGAGGTTATGACAAGCCCGAAGTGCAGACCCTGAAAGCAGCTCCTCAGGATTTGAAATTCGGGTGCCTGGGAGGCACTAGCAGAGGCTGTTTTCTCCGGACTGTATACCTAGGATGGTCTCGGAATGGACGGGTGAGCACATGGGTCCATGGGATATTCTCCCTTTCTGGGGCTTCTGCCAGGCTCCCAAGAGTTTGGTGTTTTTCTCGGGGAAGGGAAGGGTGCTCTTTTCCATCTCAGGGGTCTTGCCTAAACAGGGATTCCAGAGAGGGGTAGTGGGTCACGTGGCCTGGACAACCCCACCAAGGGTTAGGATTTGGGTCTAGGGGCACAATAGTTTCTCTCTGTGGGATCCTGGTCCAGCCCCAAAAGGCTGTGCTTGAAAGGGGTCTCAGGCTAAGAGTCACAATGCCTGTTTGTGCCCAGTTGCCCCTTCTGAGTGGGCGTGGTCTCATGGGCCATGCAGATGCCTCCCACTCTGAAAGTAGTACAACCCTATCAACATCCACTTTCCTGCCATGCGGAAGGAGGAGTACACTGTTGTGCTTCAGGTACACAGAAGGGCAGGGTTTTGCACTACCTTCTGGGGTCAGATACCTGCATACCTAGGTTGGATGGAAATAACGGGGTCGGGCCAAGGCAGTTCCCACCAGCAGGATATGGGTACCGCTATCTGGCTGGCCGACAGGAGATTGGGTCTCGGGCTGTGTTACGCAGAGCATTAGTACACAGGGCGACCTATGATATCAGGGTGCCCTTGAGGGCCGTGTGGTTGGTCGCTCATTTGGGGTTTTGGGCAGACCTGTAGGACATTTCTATTTCTGTAGGCCAGGTAGAAGGCAGCTTTTTGACTCAGAATTCCCAAGGTGGCGGGCCTGCTGGCCAAGCTTGTGAGGATCAAAATCTGAAAACACAAGCTATGGATATGTTCAGTGCCGAGGGCATGACAGTTCCAATGTGCAGCAGCTGTTTCAAGATCCTCCGCACCTGAGGATGGGCGAGGGGGAGATGTCTGCTCACACTGGAATTTGTATCCATGATGGCCAACGAATGCTCGGGTGGCCTCAAGACGCCTTGGAGTCTTATGCAAGCTGGAGCTTGTGAGCTCCTCCAAACCACAAGGTGTCCTTCTGCGGGACAGGGAAAGTCAGCTTAGAGGTCTCCCACCTGGAAAGATTCGACAGCAGAGGTCTCCGAATGGATGACTGGAAACCCCACCTCGCGTTACCACAGCAGCCAAGGAAAAGGGCAGCTTTGATCCGCTGTCTCTGGTTCGAAGTTCCAAGGGATCTGAGTTGACAGAGGTTCTCAGTCTGACGGGTCCCAATGCTGCTTGGTCTCCAGGGAGACCTTAGAATGTGGCTGTGACTCTGGGGCCATGCCGGAATCTCCTACGATGAGGGTTGGTCCCCGTTCTCAAGAGCAAGGTATCCTTCTCGAGACCAGAGGGATTCTATTGTATGGCTAGGGGTCACACGTTGGGCCATAAGTTGGTTTTCCAGAACAGGCCTGAGGGACAGAGGCCTGGAAACCTAAGCTAGGTATTGGATGAGGTTCTAGGGGCATGTCAGGTTCAATCTTCAGACTCAGGTCCATTGACGTGCGTTTCTTCCTGCAGGTAGGTGCTGAAGGTGTGTCAGTCAGACTGTGCATTTTTTCCAGAGCAGCCTATGAATTTGGTGTGGGTTCAGGTGCCTTGTAGGTTTCTCCCATTCTGGAAGGTTTGGGCAACTGAGATGTGCAGAGTTCCCTCGGGAGAGCAGGCCCAGTGATGCTGTTTGGTTCTGGAGGTGCCATCCTGGAGGGCATGTGGTCACGGCTTTGGGAACCAAGTCTTCAGACAGCATCTCTGGGAAGACTAGGAGCGAAGTTATGGCAGACCCGATCTGTAGACCCTGAAAGCAGCTCCTCAGGATTTGAAATTAAGATGCCTGGGAGCAGTAGCAGAGGCTTTTCTATCTGGACTCTATGTCTAGGATGGCCTCGGAATGATAGGGTTGCTACATGGGTCAATGGGAGGTTCTACCAATCTGGGGTTTTTCCCCGGCTCCCAAGAGTTTCCTGTCTTTCTGGGGGAAGGGAAGAGTGCTGTTTTCCACGTCAGGGGTCCCGCACAAACAAGGATTCCAGAGTGGGGTAGTGGGTCACGTGGCCTGCACAACCTCACCAAGGGTTAGGATTTGGGCCAAGAGGCACGAGAGGCCTGCTCTCTGGCTTCTTGGTCCATCCCCCAACAGGGTGTGCTTTAAAGGGGCCTCAGGCTGAGGTTCACAAGGCCTGTTTGTGCCCAGCTGCCCCTCCTTAGTGGGCGTGATCTTATGGGCCATATAGCTGCCTCCCACTCTAGAAAAGTACAACCATCTTCACATCCACATTCCTGACATGAGGAACGAGGAGTACTCTGCTATGATTCAGGTTCCCCCATAGGCAGTGATTGGCGCTACCTTCAGGGGTCAGATACCTGCATACCAAAGTTCGCAGGAGATGATGGGCTCTGACCAAGACAGAGCCCACCTGCAGGATAAGGGTCGCGCTATGTTGCTGGCTGACAGGAGGTCGGAGCTCGGGCTGTGTCAGATAGAGCATCAGTTCACAGGGCGGCCTATGATATTAGGGTGCCCTTGAGGGCCATGCTGCTGGACCCTCATCTGGGGATTCAGGGCAGACCCGTAGGGCCTTTCTTCCGTCCGGTGGGCATGCAGAAGGCAGCTTTGTTTTTCCAGAATTCACAATATGGATGGCCTGCTGGCAGGCTGTGTGAGGATGGAAGTCTGAAAACAAAGCTATGCTTATGTTCAGTGCCGAGGCCATAAGAGTTCCAATGTGCAGCGTCTGTTTCGAGATCTCAAGCACCTGAGGACGATCGAGTGTGAGATGTCTGCTCACGCTGGAATTTTTATCCATGATGTTCTACGAATGCTCGTGCGGCCTCAAGAACATTTGGCGGATTTCACAAGCTGGAGCTTGTGAGCTGCTCCAAACAGCAAGGTGTTCTTCAGCGGGACAGGGGAAGTCCAGTAGAGGGCTCCACGGTACCCCATATGGAAAGATTAGATAGCAGAGCTCTCCGAATGGATGCCTGGAAACTCCACCTCCCTTAACACTGAAGCCTAGGAACAGGGCAGCTTTGATCCAGTGGATCTGCTTCGCAGTTCCAAGGGATCTGAGTTGACGGAGGTTCTCAGTCTGACGGGTCACAATGCTGCTTGGTGTCCAAGGAGACCTTAGAATGTGGCGGTAGCTCTGGGCCCATGCAGGAACCTCCTAGCCTGTGGGTGGGACCCCGTTCCCAAGGGCAAAGTTTCCTTCTCGGGACCAGAAGGGTTCTACTGTATGGCTCAG
>NW_019154860.1:0-10030 GCF_002288905.1 Enhydra lutris kenyoni | reverse complement strand
TAGTGGAGCTGACGAACTCTGGCCTGATGCTCTGGGGATGATGGGCTCTGCCCTCAGTTGGGTGGGGCCCAGGGAAATGTGTGGTGATTGTCCTGTCACACCTGTTGAGGTTTGAGGTTCTCTTTCGCCCCCTTGCAATGAACAGAGCACCCTTTGCTCCTTTGTGGAGGAGGCCCAGGTCCCTCCAGTGATGCTCAGTTCCTGAAGACGACCTAATCCCCCCTTTCGTAGGACAACTTTTGGGCCCACCTCCAAGAGCCCCAGTTAGGACCAGTGGTGGGTGTGTGATTTCCCATGGGAGAAGGCCAATTTAATTCTTAGACATAGTATCTGAAGGGAAATGGTAGATTTCCTGGGAGAAACACGGAGTGAATTGGCCCCATCTATTTCCAGCCACTGCTCCTTTGTCAGGGTCCTCCCCAAATGGGCTGTTACATGAGGCTGCCCCACAAGCCGCCTGCAGAAGGAAGAAGTCTGTCCCAGCACTCAGTGCTTCTGATGAGGTTGGGAAGATGCACTGTGGGGCCTCTGATGCAGAGACGTGTTTGTGAGTGAAGTGGCAAGAGGGAGGTACTGTGACCATTCATGCCTGAGACGTACCATGACGTGAGAGACCCATGGACTCTGACTCACTAACAGGAATTGGAAAAGACACACTTGTGTCTTTGGGACACAGTTTCCCCCTCCCTAGTTAGAGACGGGATTTGTTTTCTAGGGGAATTGATGTGTATTTTCAAGGAAAGAACACCTATTAAATTGTAGGTGTTGAAGAGTTTTCACATGAATGGACGTTCATGACGTGATGGTGATGGGAAACTTCCCTGAGAAAGTGGACACCATTAATCGCTATGTGGAAGGGAACAAGCATGTACAAGAATATGCCATTCAGCCAACAGACACACACACACCAACCCTGAGAATCACAGCACATGTGTTCTCATGTAAACACACCTCCTGCCCAGCACCCAACTCTACAGCACCTATGACCAGCACGGTAGCTTCCGGGGGCAGGGTATTGAGGCCTCGAGTCTCGGTCTGGAACATGACCCTAAGTCTCCTTGTAGCAGGATCTGCATTCTGGGTGGCTCTCAAGATGGAGCCTGCAGGGAAGTCCCACCTTGCCCATTGTCCAGGTTGCTCCAAACCAATGAGTGACTCTAGTGTACAGCATACTACCACTCACCCTTTCCAGCAGGGCCACCTGTGATTTCAGAAAAGAAAATGTGATGAACATCAAGTCATGCCTCGTCCTGCATGCACAGCTCTTTTGTTCTCTTGGTGATGGGCAGGGTCATGGGCAGTGATATGGAATCTACCTGGAGGTTGCATGCCCTGCATCCATCGGACAAAACAGGTGGCAAGGCGGTGTCAGTAGTACCCGTGAAAAAGTTCACTACCCTGTGGACTGTAACTGAACCTGCTGTTTCCTGCAGGGTCTTTGGAATCCATGGGTAACAGACTCTCCCTCAATGATCTCCCCACCAAGTATATTGTACTTGTTGAGGTGTTGGGATCTGATTTCAAGTATAAGAGAAACAAAGGATGCTTTACCTCACATGAAGAAAGGGTAACTTACCACCTTGGTGAAAAATGGGGCCTCTCCCTCTGTGCTGTCCACGTCAAGGCCATTGCACCGGCCAGCCAGGGGATTTAGGTAGATACACACAGAGAGTTTCGGGACCCCGATGGGGCTCTTCAAGAATCACTCAGGGAGCTTTGCTTGGCATGCACGTGTGGACAAGTGTGTGGAAGTGGGGAGCTAATCAGTATGGACTGAGCTGCAGTTGGCCCTTCCTGGATGGAGGAAGAAAGGTCCTGCAGAGGAGGAGGGGCATGAATAGAAACTGTGCCTCCTATTGGAGCTACAGGGTATGGAGTAGCTGTAAAAGAGTCCATCTCAAAGGCACACCTACTCCCTGCACCCAAACCTGTACCACCTAAGGGCAGCGGAGTAGTTTCCGGGACAGGGCCATGAGGCCATGGGTCTTTGCCTAAAAAATAACTTTCTGTTACTCCGACATTTATTCTCAATCCTGCAGGACCTGGAATCAGGGTGGTTCTCATCATGGATCCTGCGAGGAAGCCCCACCTTTCCCCTTTTCCAGGTTGTTGCAAACAAGTGAGTTACTCTAGAGTACAGAATACTTACCACCGTCCCCTTCTATCAGGGACACCTGTGATTTCAGAAAAGAAAACAGTATGAAAATCAAATCAGGCTTTGTCCTGTTTGCATGGTTCTTTTGTTCCCTGGCGGATGGGAGAAAACCATATGGAGAAGTGTGCTAGAGGCCTATGAGCCCCAAAGTATGAAGAGAGCAATATGAGTCCTGCAGAAATGGGCCCAGTCTTCCTACAGGTTCCACGTTCCAGGTTCCGCTGGACAAAATAGGTGGCAAGGAGGAATAGCTGCTACCCGTACCAAAGCTCACTGCCCTACAGATGGTAGATGATCCACAACCAGACAGACAAGATCCCAAGATCTTACCTCCGGAGGTTTTCCCAGAAATTCTGATGCTGGCTCAGTTCTTGTCCTTTGATCCCAGATGAGCCCCCAGTGGTAGGGTCCGTAATCAAAGGAGCGAGACTGATACAAAACGAAGGTCAAGCGAGCTTTATTTCACGCCAAGCATCGAGAATCAGACTGACTGGTCAGGGCTGTCTCTTGCAAAAAGGCGACCCCTCCCAGTCTCACAGACTTACTTTTATAGAGGTAGTTTAGGGGGCTATATGCAGGTGGCCAATAAGTTTGCAATACACAAAGAAAAGTGCACAGTCATGCTAGGTCTGCCACACACAAAAATCTGCTAGGTTACACAAGGTCGGCCAATTAAATTTCAATTTACCCTAGTAGATATGTGTGTGCCCCACTGATTGGATGTCTTCACCTGACCTGGCCCTCCCTTGTATCTAGGCTTTGCAAGTAAATTCCTCTGGGAGGGGCAGGGTCAATCTAAGTTTACTGCATAGGGTCAATCTAACTTTACTGTATGAACAGCAAAACGGAGCCCTCTGATTATGTAGGCCATTACATTCGCTAAGGCTTTTGACTCTGGATTTTGTGTCAAGGATGGCTGTAGAATTTAGGGGAGGTCTCGTGGGCCATGGACGATTCTCTATCTCTGGGGATTTGGCCCAGCTCCCAAGAGCTTGAGGTCATTCTGGGGGAAGGGAGGAGTCCTGTTTTCTGGCTCAGGTGTGCCTCCAATAGAGGGATTCCAGAGCAGAGCCCTGGGTATGGGCTACTGAGAAACTTGAACTTTGGTTAGGATTGGGGCCTAGGGGCATGGCAAGCCCAATATGTGGGCTCTTCGTCCAGCCACTGAGAGGACTTATTTTAAGAAGGGGATCAAACTGAGGGTCACAATGCGTGTTTGTGCCCAAAGCTCCCCTCAAGCATGGGTGTGGCCTCATGCGCCATGCATGTTTCTCCTATTTTGAAGGTTTGACATCCCAACAGCAAAGTTTCTTTCCATGGGGAAGGAGGAGTTCTTCTTTGTTCATCAGGTTCCCCCCAGTACAGGGATTTGAGAAAGGGTCTAGGTTCAGAGGACTAAAACCTCAGGTTGGGAAGAGATGACGGCCTAAGGATAGGGCAGGTCCGAAGTGATGGATATGGGGCCAGGTGTCTGGGTGTCTGAAGGGAGATCTGGGCTTGGGCTGTGTCAGACAGGGCATTAGTGCACAAGGCAACCTATGAAATTGGGGTGCTCTTAAGGGCCATGCAGGTTGGTCCTGATTTGGGGTTTCTGAGCAGTCCCATAGGGCACTTTTTTCTTTCAGGTGGCCAGGCAGAGTGCTGCATTGTGGCTCCAGAATTCCCAATCCGGAGGGCTCGTGGGCCAGGAGTGTGAGGGCGAAAGTCTGAAAACACATGCTGGGGTGAGGTTTTGGGCCGAGGGCATGGCAGGCACACTCTGCAGAGGATGATTTGAGATCTCCTTTATCTGAAGTATGGCGAGTGTCTGACGTTGGCTCAGGCTGGAGTTTGTGTGCAAATGGCCCCTTCCTGAAAGGGGGCCTCATGAAGTCATGGAGATTTTCCCACTCTGGGGGTTGGGAGCTGCTCCAAACTGCACAGTTTCCTTCTTTGGGACAAGCGAGTCCTGTTGGATGGCTCAGGGATGTCCCACAACGAAAGATTGGAGAACAGGGCTCTAAGTATGGATGCCTGGAAACTCAACCTCACATTCCCATTGGCTCACAGGCACAAGGCAGGTTCGATCTTTTGGCTGTGGGGCGAGCTACCCAGGGGGCTGAGTTGAAAAGGACTCTCATGAGGGTGGGTCATAATGTGGGTTTGTGTCCATGGGGACCTTGGAATGTGGTGGTGGCTAAGGTTCCCTGCAAAATTCTCCTACCCTGAGGGTTTGACACAGCTCCAAATAACAAACATCCCATGTGGATTCGAGAGGTGTTCTGTTTTGTGCCTCAGGAAACCCCCATATGCTGGTACTCGAAATCAGGCCTCTGAGGAGCGGTGCCTGGAAACCAAAGTTGGCTTCGGATTAGGGCCTCAGGGCATGGCCGGTTCAATCTTCTCTCTCTGGGGATATTTGTCTGCGTGTCTGAGTGGAGGTAGTTGCTCAGGTGGTGTCAGAATGCACCATTTTATCCAGGGCAGTGTACACTATTGGGATGGCCTCGGGGGCCATGTAGGTTTCTCCTCATCTGTAAGGTTGTGGCCAATGGAATGGGCACAATTTCCTGAAGAGGGTAGGCACAGTCCTGCAGTGTGGCTCCAGAGGCCCCAGACCAGAGTGTGTGTGGGCTGGGTCTGTTCAGACAGAAGTCTGAAAACACAAACTCTGTGTAGGTTTGAGGCCGAGGGTATGGCAAGCCCAACCCAAAGACCGGGAGGGGAGCTCCTTTGGATATTAAATAAGGGTGAGTGTGAGGTGGTTGCTAAGTCTTTTGTCTATGGATTTTGTGTCAAGGATGGCTGTGAAATGTAGGGCTGGCCTCATGGGCCATGCACGATTCCCTCTCTCTGGGGATTTGGTCCAGCTCCCAAGAGCTTGGGGTCATATTGTGGGAAGGGACGAGTCCTGTTTTCTAGCTCAGGTGTGCCTGCATAAGAGGGATTCCGGAGCAGAGCGCTGGGTATGGGCGACTGGAAAACTCGAACTTTGTTTAGGATAGGGGCCCAGGGGCATGGCAAGCCAGAAATGCGTGCTCTTTGCCCCCAAGAGGCCTTACTTGCAAACGGGGCTCACACTGAGGGTCACAATGCCTGTTTGTGCCCAAGGCTGCCCTCAAGCATGGGTATGGCCTCATGGGTCATGTAAGTTTCTCCTACTCTGAAGGTTTCACACCATCCCAAAAGCAAGCTTTCTTGTCATGGGGAAGGAGGAGTTCTGCTTTGTACATCAGGTTCCCCCAGTGCAGGGATTGGAGATAAGGTCTAAGTTCAGAGGCCTGAAACCCCAGGTTGGGAAGAGATGACGGCCTAAGGATAAGGCAGGTCTGATGTGCTGGATATGCGAACAGCTGTCTGGGTGTCTGATGGGAGGTCTGGGCTCAGGCTTGGTCAGACAGAGCATTAGTGCAGAGGGCAGCTTATGAAATCGGGGTGCGGTCGAGGACCATGCAGGTTGATACTCATTTGGGGTTTCTGGGCAGCCCTATAGGGCACTTTTCTCTTTGGGTGGGCAGGCAGAGTGCTGTGTTGTGCTTCCAGAAGTCCCAATCTGGAGGGCTTGTGGGCCAGGAGTTTGAGGACAGAAGTCTGAATACACAAGCTAGGGTTAGGTTTTGGGCAGAGGGCTCTGCAGACCCACTCTGCAGAGGTTGAATCGAGATCTCCTTCATCTGAAGTCAGGGCGAGTGTCAGACGTTGGCTCAGGCTGGAGTTTGTGTCCCTGGTGGCCCCTTCATGAGCGGGATCCTCATGAGGCCATGGAGGTTTTCCGACTCAGGATTGTGAGCTGCCACAAACCACATGGATTCCCTCTACGGGACAGAGGAGTCCTGTTGGATGGCTCAGGGATTCCCCACAAGGAAAGATTCGAGAGTGGAGTTCTATGGATGGATGTCTGGAATCCCCACCTCACATTCGTATTGACTCCTAGGGAAAAGGCAGGTTCAATCTTTTGGCTCTGGGGTGAGCTACCCAGGGGGGTGAGATGAAAAGGACTCTCATGAGGATGGGTCATAATGGGGGTTTGTGTTCCATGGAGACCTTGGAATGTGGGGTGGCTTAGGACCCCTGAAAAATTCTCCTACCCCGAGGGTTTAACAAAGCTCCATATAGCATGCTTTCAAATTGGAAATGGGAGGTGTTCTGTATTGTGCCTCAGAAAAAACCCATATGCTGGTATTCGAAACCAGGTCTCTGAGGAGAGATGCCTGTAGACCAAAGCTAGTGTATGCAGTCTTCTGTCCCCACATCCTAGCCCACATGCCCTCTAGGATGGGGCTTCTGCAGCCACACCCCAGACTGTGCGTGACTTCCTGAAGTAAAATCTGCCAATCACAGTTGCCCAAACCCTCCAGATTAGGAGAAACCTGCATGGCTCATGAGGCAAAGCACATGCTTGGAGGCCGCCTTGGGCACAAACATGCATTGGAACCCTCAGCGTTAGCCCCATTTTCCAATAAGGCCTCTTAGAGGCTGGACCAAGAGCTCACATATCCCCCTAGGGCCATTCCCCTAGGGCCCAATATTTATCCAAATTATCCAATTATCCAAATTCGGATTTTCCAAGAACTTGTACCCAGGGNAGAGGCCTGGTTTCGAAAACCAGCCTGTGGGTGTTTCCTGAGGACCAAACAAAACACTGCTCTTCTCCACATGGGAAGCATGCTTTTGGATCTGTGTCAAACCCTCTGGGAAGGAGAATACTTCAGGGCCCTTGAGCCAACTCCACATTTCAAGGTCTCCATGGACACAATCCCACATTATGACCCATCCTCATGAGAGTCCATTTCAACACAGCCTCCTGAGGTAGCTCGCCCAAGAGCCAGAAGTTCGAACCTGCCTCGTCTGGAGGAACCAAGGGGAATGCATGATGGGGTTTCCAGTCATCCACCCAAAGAGCCCTGCTTTCAAGTCTCTCTGCATGGGGCATCCTTGAGCCATCCAACCGGACTTGCCCTTCCACAGAAGGAAACCTTGCTTTTTGGAGCAGCCCACAACCCCCTGAGTGTTAAAACCTCCATGGTCTCATGGGGCCCTCCATTCATGAAGTGGCCATCATGGAGCCAACATCTGATACTCGCCCTGACTTCAGATGCTGGAGATCTCATTTCAGCCTCTGCAGAGTGGGCATGCTTTGCTCTCGGCCCGAAACCTCACCCCAGCATGTGTTTTCAGACTTCCGTCCTCACACTCATGGCCAACAAGCCATCCAGACTGGGAATTTTTGGAGCCACAACGTAGCACTCTACCGGCGCACCAGAAGAGAAAAGTGCCCTTTGGGGCTGCCCAGAAACACCAAATGAGGACCAAACTGCATGGCCTTTGACCACACCCCAATTTCCTAGGCTGCCCTGTGTACTATTGCTCTATCTGACACAGCCTGAGCCCAGACCTCCTGTCAGGCCCCCAGAAAGCTGGTCTCATATCCAGCAGATCGGACCCGCCATGGCCCTAGGCCGTCATCTCTTCCCAACCTGGATTTTCAGGCATCTGTCCCTAGACCTTCTCTCAAATCCCTGGACCTGGGGGAACCTGATGCACTCAGAACAGAACTCCTCCTTCCCCATGGCAAGAAACCTTGCTGTCGGGATCCTGATGGGTGTCAAAGACAAACATTCACAGTAGGAGAATCTTGCAAGGCCCATGATGCTATGTCCATGCTTGAGGGTTGCCTTGGGCACAAACGTGCATTGGGACCCTCAGCGTGAGCCCCATTTTCCAATAAGGCCTCTCAGAGGCTGGACCAAGAGCTCGCATATCATGGCCTTGCCATGCCCCTAGGGCCCAATCTTTACCCAATTTCAGATTTTCCATTCGGCCCTACCCAGGGCTCTACTCTGGAATCCCTCATTTTGGAGGGACACTAGAGACAGAAAACTAGACTCCTCCCTTCCCACAGAATGACCCCAAACGACTGGAAGCTGGGCCACATCCCCAGAAAGGGAGAATCATCCATGGTCCATGAGGCTACCCCTACATTCCACANAAAGGGAGAATCATCCATGGTCCATGAGGCTACCCCTACATTCCACAGCTCTCCTTGACAGAAAATCCAGAGAAAAAAGCCTGAGCTACCCCATCACACTGGACCTTATTTCCTATCTAGAGGAGCTCCCCTCATGCTCTGTAGATCCGGTTTGCCATCTCCTCTGCCCAAAACCTAAGCCAAGTTTGTGTTTTCGGATTTCTGTCCCCACAGCCCTGGCCCACAAACCCTCCAGGCTGGGGGGTGTGTGTGTGTGCATGTGTGTGTGTGTGCGCACACACACATGCATATGCTCTCATGTGTGTATGCTTGTGTTCATCAGTTCTCAAATTCTGGAGTCCCAGAAGATGGCAGCCTCACCTACAGAGGGGTGTATAATAGCTTCCCAAGACTGTATGCTTTCTAATTTTAAAAGGAAGAAGGAATTGGAGCCTTGGCCTCTGATGATCAGAATTCACCCTTACCTCTAGAGACTGCATATCCTTTACTGAGAGCCATTACCTCATTTCCAATACGTGTGATATGGACAGGGTTCCACTCAGTGTGTTGCCATGACCTGGGCTGCCCCTCAGACAAGAACTTGCTGGAATGCCTCCTATCTAGGATATCAGTGCTCACACTCACCCTTATACCATCTCCATGTCTGTAGCCACTTCTTTTAAAACAACTTTTTTTTCCAGAGCCTTCCAGTGAATGGCTACGTACATCCAGGATCCCTACTTTGAGGACCCTCAAAAAGCTGGGTTTATGCCTGGTTCAGCCTTCTTACGATTCTGCACAAGGCCCTAACCCTGTAGAGGTCTTCACCTTCTCCTCTCAGTTGTTTCCTGAAATCCCATATCCTGTTTACACATCTTTGTGTAACTCTGTCCACTGAAGTGTGGTCTGGACTTAATGATTCCTACCATTACACAGAACATGGCTACATGACCCACAAGCCCCTTCTGAGATTCAGGTATAAAAGCTCATTGCCCAGTCCCATGCTGACTCTGACCTGTATTCTCTCTCAGATCTTCACTCAGGAGTACAAGCCCCTATGTTGAACCATGACCCAGACATGTGCATGTTACCTATCAATGAGGGCCAACAACAGACAGAACTCTCACCTTTGAGGTGGACTGAATCCTGCCAACACCCCTAATTGAGCTCAGGTTCTCAGTGAAGCAGGTCCTGCCTTGGTGTTGTTAACAGCCCTAAAGTATGGAGAGGCTCTGGCAGAAAACCCTAGCTGATCACTCATGGATTCCTGATCCTCTGAGACTATGAGACAGTGTCTGTTTGTTAAGCCACTGATTGTGTGCGGTAATGTGGTCACACAGAACTAGGAGTGGAGTACTGATACTGTCCACCTGCCCCAGGCCTTGGCCCTCCTCTCCTTCCTCCTTGCTCTTCTCTTCAGTTTCCTCCATCACCCTGACTTCATTTCTAACCTCCACTGCAGGAATATCATACTCTGTTTCCAATCCTATGCACCATGGTGCCCTCGGCCAGGCTAAATATACTCTGATTTGTGCAAGGCTGTCTCATTCTTTTCCTTCCATAGGAATTCTCAATTTCATTTCAGCATAGCCATCTCACACCCCTCACCTGGTGGAGCTCATGGTCCAGTTATAGTCCCTTGCTCTTTTCTTATGGGGCAAATGCCCTTTTCACTCACCTTTTTAGTTCATGTTTTTCCATCTTCCCTTCTAGACCTTGAGCTCCTAGAGGGAAAACTAGTTGCCTGAAACACACCGGCACCATCTAAGATCTCAGGGCCCACTGGCTGAATGAACAGGCTAGAGGATCAAGACCACCATTGACCAGCTCTATTGCTGAAGCCAATTCGATTTTTGTCATGTGTAAGTCCTTTCTTTCCCCTCTATGGAAACTCTATGTTCCATGTTGGGCTCAAACTCATGACCCTG